>NW_021312518.1:0-108913 GCF_002162155.2 Triticum dicoccoides
TCTTCTTAGCTCAAACTGACAGGATGGGCACGAAATTTTTTTTTGACCAATTTTTTTTTTTGACTGCCCGGACCCAAAAACTGGAAACGGGTCAAAAAAAACTTCCTATAATGGCACCTGTCTCAAAACACTCAGAAACACCTAAAAATAGGATAGTCAGAAATTTTTTCGAAAAATGCGTTTTCGAAAAATTTTGGGCCTAAACGGAGCGTGGCTACCCGACTTTTTTTTTCCGAAACCTACTCCGGCAAGGAAACACGAATCGGAATCTAGATGGATCTCGAAAACAAACCTAATATGACAAGAACTCTGATCAGTGGTGGATATATGGTGGTAGATGGCAGCGGTGGTGGTATATGACAGCTGTGGTGGTATATGGATACGGATTCGAAGCGGTGGCGGATAAGCGGTGGTGGTAGATGGCAGGGGTGATGATGATGGTGCGGCGGCGGCGTGACAACTTATGACCAGAACTCGAAACTCTAAAAGACTAGACTCTAAGACTAGCAACTAGACACGACGATGCAACCGCAAATTCAACAAAGCAAAACCCTAAAAAGATTATGCAAAGGCTCAGATTGGTTCGGATATGATGAACTAACCCTAATTTTTTTTTGTGGCTTTTTCGTGGACTGTAGGTATGAAGAACAGACTCGATCTAAACTACGAAAAACTGTAAAATCTCACCGAGCAACCTGAAAACTGATACCACTTGATAGATGCAAAGGTGTCCCGTCTTTCGATGAGATGGTGGATTTCGCTTTGGTGGAAGTCGACTTTGACGATCCGACTACGAACGTGCGAGGACGTCGCGCCTTAGCAATCACTAAACCAACTCCGAGAGGTTATTGACCACGCCGGAGCACGATCAACCTGACCACGAGGGTCTGTTTCCTGCGAGCAAACGAAGAACAAGCAAGAAACTAAGATTGCAATCTGGATATTGCGAATATAAGATGAAAGCTTTATTGATCAAGATGGGGTTCTGTGACGCCTTTGTCTGGTCGTTGAACACAAACGAAGTACGCGAAGTTGCAGCTATGGCGAACTTTTAATCTAAACAAAACCCAAAGTCTAAACGATGCCCTAAGGGCTGTATATATGGAGGAAGAGGGGGGAATTTCGTGGCCCTTGGTGGAGGGGTCCGAAATCAACCCTATCTCTTGTTTCCCCACACATACGGACTCTAAAAATAGCCTATACTTATGTATTTCGAAATTACATGGGCCTGGCCCAATAATAAGGTGACACAGCAACTAAAATAGCCTCGGGACGAAATTTATGAAGTGGCATCTTGTATATTTCGTCCATGGCTTCATGCACCCATTATGGTGGCTTCAAAGTCCTGAAATCATCACTTGTAACTCCGTTCTTGTTCCCCTTGCGCATGGCATCATCTCCATGCTTGTTCTTGCTCCAATGTTCATCCTTCTCCAAGCTAGGCCTTTCATTTGTAAGCAAAACAAATGTATCCAATTTAGGCAGCATCATATTCTCATGAACATTAGAATCATTACCAAGAAACGAAAGTACCTGGTAATTTAGTTGGCGTGCACGAGCTCTAGTAATTGGTCCAGTATGTATAGCAGCAGGGGCTGTGGGTGTAACAATTATATTGATGTCCTCATCATCCTCCCCTTCTTGAAATGAAGTCGTCCTCGACGGAAGTTCATCTTCCTCACCCAAATAAGGCTTCAAATCTGCAATGTTAAAAGTGGGACTAACCCCAAAATCTGCAGGCAGCTCAAGTTTATATGCATTATCATTTATTTTCTCTAACACCTTAAAGGGACCATCAGCACGTGGCATTAACTTTGATTTGCGCAAATCAGGAAATCTATCCTTACGCAAATGTAACCAAACAAGATCTCCAGGTGCAAACACAACATGTTTTCTACCCTTATCTCCAGCAAGTTTATATTTAGCATTCATGCGCTCAATGTTTTCCTTAGTTAACTTATGCATTTTTAAAATCAATTCAGCACGTTGTTTAGCATCAAAATTAACCTTCTCCGAAGATGGAAGAGGCAACAAATCAATAGGTGCACGAGGTAGGAAACCATACACAACTTCAAAAGGGCACATCTTAGTAGTAGAATGCAATGAACGATTATAAGCAAATTCAATATGAGGCAAGCATTCCTCCCACATTTTCTTATTATTCTTCAAAACAGCCCTAAGCATAGTAGACAACGTTCTATTGACTACTTCAGTTTGTCCATCAGTTTAGGGGTGACAAGTAGTACTAAAAAGCAGTTTAGTCCCCAACTTAGCCCATAAACATCTCCAAAAGTGGCTAAGAAATTTAGTATCACGATCTGAAACAATAGTATTTGGCACACCATGCAAGCGAATAATTTCACGAAAGAACAAATCAGCAACATTAAAAGCATCATCGCTTTTATGACATGGTATAAAGTGTGCCATTTTCGAGAATCTATCCATGACAACAAATATGCTATCCCTCCCCTTCTTTGTTCGAGGTAAACCTAAAACAAAGTCCATAGATATATCCTCCCAAGGAACACTAGGTACAGGCAAAGGCATATATAAACCATGAGGATTGAGTCGTGACTTAGCTTTTTGACATGTAGTGCATCGAGCAATAAAACGCTCAACATCCTGTCTCATCTTTGGCCAAAAGAAATGTGTAGCAAGTACGTCCTCCGTCTTCTTCACGCCAAAGTGTCCCATTAATCCTCCTCCATGCGCCTCCTGCAACAACAAAAGACGAACGGAGCTAGCTGGAATGCATAGCTTGTTAGCACGAAACACAAATCCATCGTTAACGACAAACTTGTTCCACATTCTTCCTTCTTTACAATTCTGCATGACATCTTTAAAATCAGCATCATGCACATATTGATCTTTGATGGTCTCCAAACCAAATATTTTGAAGTCAAGTTGTGAAAGTGATGAGGACATCAATACAATTGTTACACCCACAGCCCCTGCTGCTATACATACTGGACCAATTACTAGAGCTCGTGCACGCCAACTAAATTACCAGGTACTTTCGTTTCTTGGTAATGATTCTAATCTTCATGAGAATATGATGCTGCCTAAATTGGATACATTTGTTTTGCTTACAAATGAAGGGCCTAGCTTGGAGAAGGATGAACATTGGAGCAAGAACAAGCATGGAGATGATGGCATGCGCAAGGGGAATAAGAACGGAGTTACAAGTGATGATTTCAGGACTTTGAAGCCACCATAATGGGTGCATGAAGCCTTGGACGAAATATACAAGATGCCACTTCATAAATTTCGTCCCGAGGCTATTTTAGGTGCTGCGTCACCTTATTATTGGGCCAGGCCCATGTAATTTCGAAATACATAAGTATAGGCTATTTTTAGAGTCCGTATGTGTGGGGAAACAAGAGATAGGGTTGATTTCGGACTCCTCCACCAAGGGCCACGAAATTCCCCCCTCTTCCTCCATATATACAGCCCTTAGGGCATCGTTTAGACTTTGGGTTTTGTTTAGATTAAAAGTTCGCCATAGCTGCAACTTCGCGTACTTCGTTTGTGTTCAACGACCAGACAAAGGCGTCACGGAACCCCACCTTGATCAATAAAGCTTTCATCTTATATTCGCAATATCCAGATTGCAATCTTAGTTTCTTGCTTGTTCTTCGTTTGCTCGCAGGAAACAGACCCTCGTGGTCAGGTTGATCGTGCTCCGGCGTGGTCAATAACCTCTCGGAGTTGGTTTAGCGATTGCTAAGGCGCGACGTCCTCGCACGTTCGTAGTCGGATCGTCAAAGTCGACTTCCACCAAAGCGAAATCCACCATCTCATCGAAAGACGGGACACCTTTGCCTCTATCATACGGACTCTAAAAATAGCCTATACTTATGTATTTCGAAATTACATGGGCCTGGCCCAATAATAAGGTGACGCAGCACCTAAAATAGCCTCGGGACGAAATTTATGAAGTGGCATCTTGTATATTTCGTCCAAGGCTTCATGCATCCATTATGGTGGCTTCAAAGTCCTGAAATCATCACTTGTAACTCCGTTCTTGTTCCCCTTGCGCATGCCATCATCTCCATGCTTGTTCTTGCTCCAATGTTCATCCTTCTCCAAGCTAGGCCCTTCATTTGTAAGCAAAACAAATGTATCCAATTTAGGCAGCATCATATTCTCATGAACATTAGAATCATTACCAAGAAACGAAAGTACCTGGTAATTTAGTTGGCGTGCACGACCTCTAGTAATTGGTCCAGTATGTATAGCAGCAGGGGCTGTGGGTGTAACAATTGTATTGATGTCCTCATCATCCTCCCCTTCTTGAAATGAAGTCGTCCTCGACGGAAGTTCATCTTCCTCACCCAAATAAGGCTTCAAATCTGCAATGTTAAAAGTGGGACTAACCCCAAAATCTGCAGGCAGCTCAAGTTTATATGCATTATCATTTATTTTCTCTAACACCTTAAAGGGACCATCAGCACGTGGCATTAGCTTTGATTTGCGCAAATCAGGAAATCTATCCTTACGCAAATGTAACCAAAACAAGATCTCCAGGTGCAAACACAACATGTTTTCTACCCTTATCTCCAGCAAGTTTATATTTAGCATTCATACGCTCAATGTTTTCCTTAGTTAACTCATGCATTTTTAAAATCAATTCAGCACGTTGTTTAGCATCAAAATTAACCTTCTCCGAAGATGGAAGAGGCAACAAATCAATAGGTGCACGAGGTAGGAAACCATACTGATAGAGGCAAAGGTGTCCCGTCTTTCGATGAGATGGTGGATTTCGCTTTGGTGGAAGTCGACTTTGACGATCCGACTACGAACGTGCGAGGACGTCGCGCCTTAGCAATCGCTAAACCAACTCCGAGAGGTTATTGACCACGCCGAGGCACGATCAACCTGACCACGAGGGTCTGTTTCCTGCGAGCAAACGAAGAACAAGCAAGAAACTAAGATTGCAATCTGGATATTGCGAATATAAGATGAAAGCTTTATTGATCAAGGTGGGGTTCTGTGACGCCTTTGTCTGGTCGTTGAACACAAACGAAGTACGCGAAGTTGCAGCTATGGCGAACTTTTAATCTAAACAAAACCCAAAGTCTAAACGATGCCCTAAGGGCTGTATATATGGAGGAAGAGGGGGGAATTTCGTGGCCCTTGGTGGAGGGGTCCGAAATCAACCCTATCTCTTGTTTCCCCACACATACGGACTCTAAAAATAGCCTATACTTATGTATTTCGAAATTACATGGGCCTGGCCCAATAATAAGGTGACGCAGCACCTAAAATAGCCTCGGGACGAAATTTAGGAAGTGGCATCTTATATATTTCGTCCAAGGCTTCATGCACCCATTATGGTGGCTTCAAAGTCCTGAAATCATCACTTGTAACTCCGTTCTTGTTCCCCTTGCGCATGCCATCATCTCCATGCTTGTTCTTGCTCCAATGTTCATCCTTCTCCAAGCTAGGCCCTTCATTTGTAAGCAAAACAAATGTATCCAATTTAGGCAGCATCATATTCTCATGAACATTAGAATCATTACCAAGAAACGAAAGTACCTGGTAATTTAGTTGGCGTGCACGAGCTCTAGTAATTGGTCCAGTATGTATAGCAGCAGGGGCTGTGGGTGTAACAATTGTATTGATGTCCTCATCAAAATTTCTTAGCCACTTTTGGAGATGTTTATGGGCTAAGTTGGGGACTAAACTGCTTTTTAGTACTACTTGTCACCCCCAAACTGATGGACAAACTGAAGTAGTCAATAGAATGTTGTCTACTATGCTTAGGGCTGTTTTGAAGAATAATAAGAAAATGTGGGAGGAACGCTTGCCTCATATTGAATTTGCTTACAATCGTTCATTGCATTCTACTACTAAGATGTGCCCTTTTGAAGTTGTGTATGGTTTCCTACCTCGTGCACCTATTGATTTGTTGCCTCTTCCATCTTCAGAGAAGGTTAATTTTGATGCTAAACAACGTGCTGAATTGATTTTAAAAATGCATGAGTTAACTAAGGAAAACATTGAGCGTATGAATGCTAAATATAAACTTGCTGGAGATAAGGGTAGAAAACATGTTGTGTTTGCACCTGGAGATCTTGTTTGGTTACATTTGCGTAAGGATAGATTTCCTGCTTTGCGCAAATCAAAGCTAATGCCACGTGCTGATGGTCCCTTTAAGGTGTTAGAGAAAATAAATGATAATGCATATAAACTTGAGCTGCCTGCAGATTTTGGGGTTAGTCCCACTTTTAACATTGCAGATTTGAAGCCTTATTTGGGTGAGGAAGATGAGTTTCCGTCGAGGACGACTTCATTTCAAGAAGGGGAGGATGATGAGGACATCAATACCATTGTTACACCCACAGGCCCTGCTGCTATACATACTGGACCAATTACTAGAGCTCGCGCACGCCAACTAAATTACCAGGTACTTTCATTTCTTGGTAATGATTCTAATGTTCATGAGAATATGATGCTGCCTAAATTGGATACATTTGTTTTGCTTACAAATGAAGGGCCTAGCTTGGAGAAGGATGAACATTGGAGCAAGAACAAGCATGGAGATGATGGCATGCGCAAGGGGAACAAGAACGGAGTTACAAGTGATGATTTCAGGACTTTGAAGCCACCATAATGTGTGCATGAAGCCTTGGACGAAATATACAAGATGCCACTTCATAAATTTCGTCCCGAGGCTATTTTAGGTGCTGCGTCACCTTATTATTGGGCCAGGCCCATGTAATTTCGAAATACATAAGTATAGGTTATTTTTAGAGTCCGTATGTGTGGGGAAACAAGAGATAGGGTTGATTTCGGACCCCTCCACCAAGGGCCACGAAATCCCCCCCTCTTCCTCCATATATACAGCCCTTAGGGCATCGTTTAGACTTTGGGTTTTGTTTAGATTAAAAGTTCGCCATAGCTGCAACTTCGCGTACTTCCTTTGTGTTCAACGACCAGACAAAGGCGTCACAGAACCCCACCTTGATCAATAAAGCTTTCATCTTATATTCGCAATATCCAGATTGCAATCTCAGTTTCTTGCTTGTTCTTCGTTTGCTCGCAGGAAATAGACCCTCGTGGTCAGGTTGATCGTGCTCCGGCGTGGTCAATAACCTCTCGGAGTTGGTTTAGCGATTGCTAAGGCGCGACGTCCTCGCACGTTCGTAGTCGGATCGTCAAAGTCGACTTCCACCAAAGCGAAATCCACCATCTCATCGAAAGACGGGACACCTTTGCCTCTATCACTTATTCGTCTCCTGTTTTGCTTTATTAGCTCTATTAATACCATCTTTCAAAATGGAATCAGGAGTCATAGGAAGCAAAGTAATATTTTTATCCTTATGAACAAGAGTATAGTGATTGTTTCTACCATGCTGTACAGAATTTTTATCAAATTGCCATGGTCTACCAAGTAATAAGGAACATGCTTGCATAGGTACCACATCACAATCAACATAATCAGCATATGTAGAGATACTAAAATGCACACGAACAGTACGTGTTACCTTAACCTTGCCGCTGTTGTTGAACCATTGGATGTAGTAAGGATGTGGATGTGGTCTTGTGGTGAGAGAAAGCTTCTCCACCATCTCCATGCTAGCCAAGTTGTTGCAGCTCCCTCCGTCTATTATGACGCGCACAGAACGTTCCTTCACAACTCCCTTGGTATGGAACAAATTGTGCCTCTGATTTTGCTCAGCTTGTGTGACCTGCACACTCAAAACACGTTGAGCAACTAAACATTCATACCTGTCAGCGTCTTCAGGAGCCATGTATTACGTCTCATGATCAGAATCATCTCCACCATGTTCTTCACGTGTAATAAGAGCCAAAGTCTCCTCATCATAGTCACTAGCGGACTCATATCCACCATCCGCGGTAGCAATCATCACACGCGGAGATTTGCATTCTCTCGCATAATGACCTCCTCCCTTACAACGACGACAAATAATATCACTTGTTTGCCCTGTTCAAGCCATGGAAGAAGAAGAACGCTGTGCAGGCCCCGCAGGTGCGCTCTTGGCAGATAATGGTGGTTGTGCCTGTTTTCTTGTGTCACGGCTGGAGGTGGCACCGGATGGAGGTGCTGGTGCAGTTGAAGTAGAAGATACACGTGGTGTCCATGATGAAGGTCGGCCTGCAGAAAAGTTAGTTCGCCCCAATGCTTGTCGATCCTGCACTTCACGTTCAGCTTTACAAGCAAGATGGAATGAACGAGTGATATTAGTATACTCCTTATAGTCTAGAATGGTTTGAATCTCTCTATTTAATCCACCCAGAAAACGTGCAAGCATAGCTTCATTCTCCTCAACAATACCACATCTAATCATGCCAGTTTGTAATTCCTGATAATATTCTTCTACAGAATTTTTCCCTTGTCTTAAACGCTGTAATTTTTGAAGCAAAACACGTTGATAATATGGTGGAACCCAACGAGTACGCATAGCAGTTTTCAAAGCAGCCCAAGTAGTTGGAATAGGATATAATCTACAATGTTCAGACCACCATACACATGCAAAACTAGTGAAAGCACAAACAGCAGCGGCAACCCGTCTCTCCTCGGGATATTGTAAACATGTAAATCGTTGTTCAGTTTCTAACTCCCAAGTAAGATATATATCAGGAACATATCTACCCTCGAAAGGTGGAATATTCAATTTCAGTTTAGGAAGATGGCCATGATCTCGTACCTGAGGGAAAGCCCTACCATTGTGATTATTTGCATGTGGACGACCTGGTGGTTGTGGTGCAGGTGGTTGCACGTAGTTCTGATTTTGAGCAACCTCATCCTCGTAATCTCCCACATAATCATCCTCCTCTGCATCAGCAGCAGGAGCCACAGAAGTATCAACAGCAGCACCAACAGTTTGGCCAAACGCAAGAGGAACACGGCTCGCTCGGCGGAGATCTGTTTCGCTACGTGGAGGTAGTCATTGTTGTTGTTGTTGGAGAGGTGCGTTAGGTGAAGCGGGTGGTGGTGGTGGAAGACGCGCGAGCAATTCATTAAACTTGTTATCGAGCTTTGTTTCGAACGTCTTCTCCATGCCATCTATCTTCTCCATGGCCTCTTCAAATCTGTTTAGCACATCTTGCACCTGTCCACTCATCATTTGCTGAAATTTATCATGCAAATCCTTATTCGTCATGTTCTCCCAGTCAGTCTCGTCGGCTTGTGATCCTGGCATGGTTAGCAGCAATAGAAACACACAAGAATATGATCGTACAGACTACTAACAAGAGGTGGTGGTGGGTGTCACAAATCCGTCAAGCAAATCTCAAATTCTTACCAGTTCTTACCCAGCAGCAGGCGGTGATCGGCAACCGTTATAGTCAAAAACTCTCAAAGCTTGGATAGAGCGATTACCAGGGAGAGTCAAACGCACGACGTAGATGTATGTGGAGCTGGGAAGGCTTATAATATGGTAGCAAAAAGGGTCAGCAATAATCAATTCGGAGATGCAAAGTTGAATAAACGCTCAACGACGGTACTGTGCTGGTCCTAGGCTAGACCGTGCTAGAGACGCGAGCCTAGAACACTAACAAAATCACGGCGCTGCACGTAAACAAGGAAAAAGCACACTCTGGATTTTTTTTCGCTCTTTTTTTTGCGCTGCTTTTTTTTGCGAAAAATCACTATAATGGCGAGTGTCTCAAAACTCTTCCTAGGTCAAACTGACAGGATGGGCATGAAATTTTTTCGACCAATTTTTTTTTTCGACTGCCCGGACCCAAAAATGGAAACGGGTCAAAAAAAACTTCCTATAATGGCACCTGTCTCAAAACACTCAGAAACACCTAAAAATAGGATAGCCAGAAATTTTTTCGAAAAATGCGTTTTCGAAAATTTTTGGGCCTAAACGGAGGGTGGTTTCCGGACTCTTTCTTTTTTCCGAAACCTACTCCGGCAAGGAAACACGAAGCGGAATCTAGATGGATCTCGAAAACAAACCTAATATGACAAGAACTCGGATTGGTGGTGGATATATGGTAGTAGATGGCAGCGGTGGTGGTATATGACAGCGGTGGTGGTATATGGATACGGATTCGAAGTAGTGGCGGATAAGCGGCGGTGGTAGATGGCAGGGGCGATGATGATGGTGCGGCGGCGGCGTGACAACTTATGACCAGAACTCGAAACTCTAAAAGACTAGACTCTAAGACCAGCAACTAGACACGACGATGCAACCGCAAATTCAACAAAGCAAAACCCTAAAAAGATTATGCAAAGGCTCAGAATTGTTCGGATATGATGAACTTACCCTAATTTTTTTTGTGGCTTTTTCGTGGACTGTAGGTATGAAGAACAGACTCGATCTAAACTACGAAAAACTGTAAAATCTCACCGAGCAACTTGGAAATCTGATACCACTTGATAGAGGCAAAGGTGTCCCGTCTTTCGATGAGATGATGGATATCGCTTTGGTGGCAGTCGACTTTGACGATCCGACTACGAATGTGCGAGGACGTCGCGCCTTAGCAATCGCTAAACCAACTCCGAGAGGTTATTGACCACGCCGGAGCACGATCAACCTGACCACGAGGGTCTGTTTCCTGCGAGTAAACGAAGAACAAGCAAGAAACTGAGATTGCAATCTGGATATTGCGAATATAAGATGAAAGCTTTATTGATCAAGGTGGGGTTCTGTGACGCCTTTGTCTGGTCGTTGAACACAAACAAAGTACGCGAAGTTGCAGCTATGGCGAACTTTTAATCTAAACAAAACCCAAAGTCTAAACGATACCCTAAGGGCTGTATATATGGAGGAAGAGGGGGGAATTTCATGACCCTTGGTGGAGGGGTCCGAAATCAACCCTATCTCTTGTTTCCCCACACATACGGACTCTAAAAATAGCCTATACTTATGTATTTCGAAATTACATGGGCCTGGCCCAATAAAAAGGTGACGCAGCACCTATAATAGCCTCGGGACGAAATTTATGAAGTGGCATCTTGTATATTTCGTCCAAGGCTTCATGCACCCATTATGGTGGCTTCAAACTCCTGAAATCATCACTTGTAACTCCGTTCTTGTTCCCCTTGCGCATGGCATCATCTCCATGCTTGTTCTTGCTCCAATGTTCATCCTTCTCCAAGCTAGGCCCTTCATTTGTAAGCAAAACAAATGTATCCAATTTAGGCAGCATTATATTCTCATGAACATTAGAATAATTACCAAGAAACGAAAGTACCTGATAATTTAATTGGCGTGCGCGAGCTCTAGTAATTGGTCCCGTATATGTAGCAGTAGGGGCTGTGGGTGTAACAATGGTATTGATGTCCTCATCATCTCGCATAATGACCTCCTCCCTTACAACGACGACAAATAATATCACTTGTGTGCCCTGTTGATGCCATGGAAGAAGAAGAACTCTGTGCAGGCCCAGCAGGTGCGCTCTTGGCAGATAATGGTGGTTGTGCCTATTTTCTTGTATCACGACTGGAGGAGGCACCTGATTGAGGTGCTGGTGCAGTTGAAGTAGAAGATGCACGCGGTGTCCATGATGAAGGTCGGCCTGCAGAAAAGTTAGATCACGCCAATGCTTGTCGATCCTGCAGAAAAGTCAGAAAAATTTAGTTGGTGTGCATGAGCTCTAGTAATTTGTCCAATATGTATAGCAGCAGGGGCTGTGGGTGTAACAATTGTATTGATGTCCTCATCACACCATATTATCAACGTGAATTGCTTCAAAAATTAATGCGTTTAAGACAAGGGAAAAATTCTGTAGAAGAATATTATCAGGAATTACAAACTGGCATGATTAGATGTGGTATTGTTGAGGAGAATGAAGCTATGCTTGCACGTTTTCTGGGTGGATTAAATAGAGAGATTCAAACCATTCTAGACTATAAGGAGTATACTAATATCACTCATTCATTCCATCTTGCTTGTAAAGCTGAACGTGAAGTGCAGGATCGACAAGCATTGGGGCGAACTAACTTTTCTGCAGGCCGACCTTCATCATGGACACCACGTGTATCTTCTACTTCAACTGCACCAGCACCTCCATCCGGTGCCACCTCCAGCCGTGACACAAGAAAACAGGCACAACCACCATTATCTGCCAAGAGCGCACCTGCGGGGCCTGCACAGCGTTCTTCTTCTTCCATGGCTTGAACGGGGCAAACAAGTGATATTATTTGTCGTCGTTGTAAGGGAGGAGGTCATTATGCGAGAGAATGCAAATCTCCGCGTGTGATGATTGCTACCGCGGATGGTGGATATGAGTCCGCTAGTGACTATGATGAGGAGACTTTGGCTCTTATTACACGTGAAGAACATGGTGGAGATGATTCTGATCATGAGACGCAATACATGGCTCCTGAAGACGCTGACAGGTATGAATGTTTAGTTGCTCAACGTGTTTTGAGTGTGCGGGTCACACAAGCTGAGCAAAATCAGAGGCACAATTTGTTCCATACCAAGGGAGTTGTGAAGGAACATTCTGTGCGCGTCATCATAGACGGAGGGAGCTGCAACAACTTGGCTAGCATGGAGATGGTGGAGAAGCTTTCTCTCACCACAAGACCACATCCACATCCTTACTACATCCAATGGTTCAACAACAGCGGCAAGGTTAAGGTAACACGTACTGTTCGTGTGCATTTTAGTATCTCTACATATGCTGATTATGTTGATTGTGATGTGGTACCTATGCAAGCATGTTCCTTATTACTTGGTAGACCATGGCAATTTGATAAAAATTCTGTACACCATGGTAGAAACAATCACTATACTCTTGTTCATAAGGATAAAAATATTACTTTGCTTCCTATGACTCCTGATTCCATTTTGAAAGATGATATTAATAGAGCTAACAAAGCAAAACAGGAGACGAATAAGAGTGAAAATCAGATTGTGGCAAAAGAATTTGAGCAACAAATAAGGCGCAAGGGGAACAAGAATGGAGTTACAAGTGATGATTTCAGGACTTTGAAGCCACCATAATGGGTGCATGAAGCCTTGGACGAAATATACAAGATGCCACTTCATAAATTTCGTCCCGAGGCTATTTTAGGTGCTGCGTCACCTTATTATTGGGCCAGGCCCATGTAATTTTGAAATACATAAGTATAGGCTATTTTTAGAGTCCGTATGTGTGGGGAAACAAGAGATAGGGTTGATTTCGGACTCCTCCACCAAGGGCCACGAAATTCCCCCCTCTTCCTCCATATATACAGCCCTTAGGGCATCGTTTAGACTTTGGGTTTTGTTTAGATTAAAAGTTCGCCATAGCTGCAACTTCGCGTACTTCGTTTGTGTTCAACGACCAGACAAAGGCGTCACAGAACCCCACCTTGATCAATAAAGCTTTCATCTTATATTCGCAATATCCAGATTGCAATCTCAGTTTCTTGCTTGTTCTTCGTTTGCTCGCAGGAAACAGACCCTCGTGGTCAGGTTGATCGTGCTCCGGCGTGGTCAATAACCTCTCGGAGTTGGTTTAGCGATTACTAAGGCGCGACGTCCTCGCACGTTCGTAGTCGGATCGTCAAAGTCGACTTCCACCAAAGCGAAATCCACCATCTCATCGAAAGACGGGACACCTTTGCCTCTATCAAACTGTAACAAAATATTATGATGATTTACAAACTACCTTGTTGCATTCCTCTTTAGAAGAAAGTGAAGATGATTTTATGGATAGATTTTGGGGAGGATTAAACCGTGATATTCAAGAGATACTAATTCATGAAGAGTGTTATCCTATGGACCATTTGTTTCATCTTGCTTGCAAAGCTGAACAGGAAATAAAACGACGTGTTGGCCACGAGGAGAACAAGCGCACGGTGCACATTCCAAGAGTTGATATGATTGTTCCTTCAACTACTAGGCATACTATGACAACCACATCCGTTGTTGTCAGGACTACATCACCTCCACCATGTGACACATCGCCCCCGAGAGTGGCTACATCATCTGAGTTGATCATAAGAGGTAATGACAAAGGTACTGATCTTCCATCTCTACATGAGAATGATGAATGCCTTGTCAATTTGAATGCACCATCTGATGAGCTACCCACTACTTTGATCACACCACCTATTTTAGAGGACTACGTTGATAATTTGACTTTGCCATGTGATCAAACAACTGAAATACCAACAATTTTGAGTGGACCCATTGAATTAACTATTGATGCAAAAGAACCAATGTTTAATCATTTTGATATGACCTCTAATCTTGGTGATGATTCTGTGTTGCATGACTTATTGCATGTTTGCTTATTTAAGCATGTTGTAGCATGTAAATTTGATGCAAGTAAGGTTTATTCACCAATGTTGGGATGGTTTAATGATGAACATTGTCAATCTTTTGAAATGAATAAGAGCTTCACTTATATGTGCAAACTGAGTTGCAATATTTTCATGCCTTCTACTTCTTGTGCTAATTTTTTGGCTTTAGATTTTATGAACTATGCAAGTTACTCATCTATTCATGTGTCATATATGCAAAAATCAAGGGAAGTAAAAATGGATGACATATACATATACAACATGTACACCTTGTCTCTTTTGTTAGCCACATTTCAGATTAAGCAACGCCGAGGACGGCTTTATTTTCAAGAAGGGGAGGATGATGAGGACATGACTACCTTGGATATGACCAAAAATATTGCATATATGCATATTTGTCAGGTGATTTCTAGTGCAAACTATTCAATAATCTATTTATGTTATCCAGAACAAAAATACTTCACTCACTTTTATGTTTTGTCTAATTGCAGGTGTATGGGACATTTGTACAATCCACATATGAAGATAAGGAAGAAAGAGATGTTTATTTGCTGTCCAAAAAGTTCTCTCACGTCACTTTTGGCCCAAGAGAAGATAGAGTCCAAGTCTCTCACGTTCTGGATTCAGATTCGGACTGCACAGACATACCTGACTCAAATCGCACACAAGTTTTTCATACGGACTCCGAATTGGGTGATTCTTTTTTTGTTGGAAACTAGATTTCGTGCACTTTCCAACCCAATTGGAATCACCTTCAAATTCGTCCAGAGCGTTGAGTTGTGGACGAAACAATCTGATGCTGCAGCAGAATCCGAGTCAAACTACAAGTCCAAAGGTGTTACATCACCTCCACTTGGGCCCATTGGCCTTGTACGACCTAGATTTAGTTTTAGGCTGCCTTGGGACGTCCTCCCACCTCCTTGGCCGCCACCCCTTGCTCCTATATAAGTAGATCCATCTAGTAGCTTTTCCTTGGGATTTGTTTAGTTAAAAGTTAGCCATTGCAACTTCGTGTACTTCGTTTGTGTCCAACGACCAGACCAAGACCGCTTCCGGATCCCCACCATTATCAATACCTCATATATATTTGCAATATTCAGATTGCTTTATCATATTCTTGCTCGTTCTTCGATTGTTTGCAGGAATAGACCTTCGTGGTCAGGCTGACCGTGCTTCCGGCATCGTCAGTAACCTCAGGAGATTGGTTTAGCGATTGCTAAGGCGCAACGTCGTGCACGTTTGTAGTCGGATCGTCAAAGTCATCTCCACCAAATCGATAGTTATCATCTCATCGAAAGATCGGGACCCTCGCCTCTATCAATTTGTGGTAGTCTATGTTGATGATATACTGATTTATAGCAGATCTTTGGAAGAACATTTGGAACATTTACGTGCTGTTTTTATTGCTCTACGTGATGCACGTTTGTTTGGTAACCTTGGGAAGTGCACCTTTTGCACCGACCGAGTATCTTTTCTTGGCTATGTTGTTACTCCACAGGGAATTGAAGTTGACAAAGCCAAGATTGAAGCTATTGAGAGTTGGCCGCAGCCCAAAACGGTCACACAAGTGAGGAGTTTTCTTGGCCTCGCTGGATTCTATAGGCGTTTTGTGAGAGATTTCAGCACCATTGCTGCACCTCTCAACGAGCTTACAAAGAAGGATGTGCCTTTTGTTTGGGGTACCGCACAGGAAGAAGCCTTCACGGTATTGAAAGATAAGTTGACACATGCTCCTTTACTCCAACTTCCTGATTTTAATAAGACTTTTGAGCTTGAATGTGATGCTAGTGGAATTGGATTAGGAGGTGTGTTATTACAAGATGGCAAACCTGTTGCATACTTTTCTGAAAATTGAGTGGGCCTAGTCTGAATTATTCTACTTATGATAAAGAATTATATGCTCTTGTTCGGACTTTAAAAACATGGCCACATTATTTATGGCCCAAAGAATTTGTTATACATTCTGATCATGAATCTTTGAAACATATTAAAAGTCAAGCTAAACTGAATCGTAGACATGCTAAATCGGTCGAATTCATTGAGACTTTCCCTTATGTCATTAAACACAAGAAGGGAAAAGAAAATGTTATTGCTGATGCATTGTCTCGTCGCTATACTTTGCTTTCACAACTTGACTTCAAAATATTTGGTTTGGAGATGATGGACGCGGGGTGTCCCGATCTTTCGATGAGATGATAACTATCGATTTGGTGGAGACGACTTTGACGATCGGACTACAAACGTGCAACGACGTTGTGCCTTAGCAATTGCTAAACCAACTCCGAGAGGTTATTGACCACGCCGGAGCACGATCAACCTGACCACGAAGGTCTATTCCTGCAAGCAATCGAAGAACAAGCAAGAATATGATAAAAGCAATCTGAATATCGCGAATATGTATGAAGTATTGATAATGGTGGGGATCCGAAAAGTGGTCTTGGTCTGGTCGTTGGACACAAACGAAGCACACGAAGTTGCAATGGCTAACTTTTAACTAAACAAATCCCAAGGAAAAGCTACTAGATGGATCTACTTATATAGGAGCAAGGGGTGGCGGCCAAGGAGGTGGGAGGACGTCCCAAGGCAGCCTAAAACTAAATCTAGGTCGTACAAGGCCAATGGGCCCAAGTGGAGGTGATGTAACACCTTTGGACTTGTAGTTTGACTCGGATTCTGCTGCAGCATCAGATTGTTTCGTCCACAACTCAACACTCCGGACGAATTTGAACGTGATTACAATTGGGTTGGAAAGTGCACGAAATCTAGTTTCCAACAAAAAAAGAATCACCCAATTCGGAGTCCGTATGAAAAACTTGTGTGCGTTTTGAGTCAGGTGTGTCTGTGCAGTCCGAATCTGAATCCAGAACGTGAGAGACTTGGACTCTATCTTCTCTTGGGCCAAAAGTGACGTGAGAGAACTTTTTGGACAGCAAATAAACATCTCTTTCTTCCTTATCTTCATATGTGGATTGTACAAATGTCCCATACACCTGCAATTAGACAAAACACAAAAGTGTGTGAAGTATTTTTGTTCTGGATAACATAAATAGATTATTGAATAGTTTGCACTAGAAATCACCTGACAAATATGCATATATGCAATATTTTTGGTCATATCCAAGGTAGTCATGTCCTCATCATCCTCCCCTTCTTGAAAGTAAAGCCGTCCTCGGCGTTGCTTAATCTGAAATGTGGCTAACAAAAGAGACAAGGTGTACATGTTGTATATGTATATGTCATCCATTTTTACTTCCCTTGATTTTTGCATATATGACACATGAATAGATGAGTAACTTGCATAGTTCATAAAATCTAAAGCCAAAAAATTAGCACAAGAAGTAGAAGGCATGAAAATATTGCAACTCAGTTTGCACATATAAGTGAAGCTCTTATTCATTTCAAAAGATTGACAATGTTCATCATTAAACCATCCCAACATTGGTGAATAAACCTTACTTGCATCAAATTTACATGCTACAACATGCTTAAATAAGCAAACATGCAATAAGTCATGCAACACAGAATCATCACCAAGATTAGAGGTCATATCAAAATGATTAAACATTGGTTCTTTTGCATCAATAGTTAATTCAATGGGTCCACTCAAAATTGTTGGTATTTCAGTTGTTTGATCACATGGCAAAGTCAAATTATCAACGTAGTCCTCTAAAATAGGTGGTGTGATCAAAGTAGTGGGTAGCTCATCAGATGGTGCATTCAAATTGACAAGGCATTCATCATTCTCATGTAGAGATGGAAGATCAGTACCTTTGTCATTACCTCTTATGATCAACTCAGATGATGTAGCCACTCTCGGGGGCGATGTGTCACATGGTGGAGGTGATGTAGTCCTGACAACAACGGATGTGGTTGTCATAGTATGCCTAGTAGTTGAAGGAACAATCATATCAACTCTTGGAATGTGCACCGTGCGCTTGTTCTCCTCGTGGCCAACACGTCGTTTTATTTCCTGTTCAGCTTTGCAAGCAAGATGAAACAAATGGTCCATAGGATAACACTCTTCATGAATTAGTATCTCTTGAATATCAAGGTTTAATCCTCCCCAAAATCTATCCATAAAATCATCTTCACTTTCTTCTAAAGAGGAATGCAACAAGGTAGTTTGTAAATCATCATAATATTTTGTTACAGTTTCACTACCTTGTTTTAAGTGTTGCAACTTCTTAATCATGTCAAGAGTATAATAAGCAGGGACGAAAGTATGTCGCATGGCAAGTTTCAAATCATCCCAAGTAGTAGGTATATAATCAGGGTGTAACCGACAATATTCACTCCACCAAACCAAAGCATAACCAGTGAAAGAACCAACCGCATCCTTAACCTTTTTATGTTCATCGAAATTATGGGAAGCAAATATATTTTTTATGTCGAACTCCCATTCAATATATAAAGCAGGTTTAAAACGGCCATTAAATGGTGGTATAGATACATTAACCTGATCATGTGCATTTGGATGTTTGTGCACCTCTCGTGACGGTTGTGGTATTTGCAAAGGTGGTGGCACGTCTCCCGCGATCGACAAAGCCCATGAACTGACTCTGGATCCTGTCATGATTAGTAGAACAAGAAACAAAACCCAAAAATAATGTTCCTGTAACTACTAGGATGTGGTGGTAAAACGCTCACAGTAAAGCAAATATCAATGTCTTACAAGTTCTTACCATGCAGCAGGCGGTGATCGGCAACCAGCGGTGTCAAGTAACTCCGAATATTGAGTAAAGCGATTGCCAGGGGAGCGTACGTATACACGGTGTAGAAATATGTGGAGCTGGGTTGGCTATATATGGTAGCAAAAGATTAGCAATAATCAATTCAAAGATGCAATGTTGAATAAACGCTCAACGACGGTACTGTGCTGGTCCTAGGCTAGACCAAACTAGAGACGCGAGCCTACAACACTAATGAGGTCACGGCGTAGCACAACTAGCATCAATGAAGGATACTAAGTAGCTCTGGACAGCAAGATATAAGTGAAGATCACAACGGCAGTGAAGATAATGATGAAAAACAACTGCCAAGCAGGATATACAACAACTCTGTCTCCAACTTTCCTCTAGAAAAGTTTGTGCCAATTTTTTTGTTTTTTTTCTCTCTTTTTTTTCCTCACACTTTTTTTCTTTCTCTCCTTTTTTTCTCTGACTTTTTTTCTCCTTTTTTTCTCTCGTTTTCTTCTCTCTCTTTTTTTCTCCCTCTTTCCAAAACAAACTAGATAAGATGCAGATTGGATCAAGTGAAGATGTGAACGATCTCAACTATTATTATAACAATGAATGGTGGGTAGCACGTGGTGGAAATTGATGGATGGGTGGTTGACAACGGAAGAGATAATGATGCAGCGGTGGCGTGACTAATGTGAACAGAACTCGAAACTCTAAACGACCTAGACACTAAGACCAGCAACTCGACACGACGATGCAACCGATAATTCAACTACGCAAGCAATGAAAAGAAAATTGCAAAGGCTCAGACTGGCTTGGACAAAGGATGAATAGATCTAACTCTTTTTTGTGGATTTTTCTTGTACAATAGGTAAGAAAATAAATCTAATCTAGGAAAACTAGAAATTCTCACCGAGCAACCTGAAAAACTGATACCACTTGATAGAGGCGGGGGTGTCCCGATCTTTCGATGAGATGATAACTATCGATTTGGTGGAGACAACTTTGACGATCCGACTACAAACGTGCACAACGTTGCGCCTTAGCAATCGCTAAACCAACTCCGAGAGGTTATTGACCACGCCGGAGCACAATCAACCTGACCACGAAGGTCTATTCCTGCAAGCAATCGAAGAACAAGCAAGAATATGATAAAAGCAATCCGAATATTGCGAGTATATATGAAGTATTGATAAAGGTGGGGATCCGTAAGCGGTCTTGGTCTGGTCGTTGGACAGAAACGAAGTACACGAAGTTGCAATGGCTAACTTTTAACTAAACAAATCCCAAGGAAAAGCTACTAGATGGATCTACTTATATAGGAGCAAGGGGTGACGGCCAAGGAGGTGGGAGGACGTCCCAAGGCAGCCTAAAACTAAATCTAGGTCGTACAAGGCCAATGGGCCCAAGTGGAGGTGATGTAACACCTTTGGACTTGTAGTTTGACTCGGATTCTGCTGCAGCATCAGATTGTTTCGTCCACAACTCAATGCTCCGGACGAATTTGAAGGTGATTCCAATTGGGTTGGAAAGTGCACGAAATCTAGTTTCCAACAAAAAAAGAATCACCCAATTCGGAGTCCGTATGAAAAACTTGTGTGCGTTTTGAGTCAGGTGTGTCTGTGCAGTCCGAATCTAAATCCAGAACGTGAGAGACTTGGACTCTATCTTCTCTTGGGCCAAAAGTGACGTGAGAGAACTTTTTGGACAGCAAATAAACATCTCTTTCTTCCTTATCTTCATATGTGGATTGTACAAATGTCCCATACACCTGCAATTAGACAAAACACAAAAGTGTGTGAAGTATTTTTGTTCTGGATAACATAAATAGATTATTGAATAGTTTGCACTAGAAATCACCTGACAAATATGCATATATGCAATATTTTTGGTCATATCCAGGGTAGTCATGTCCTCATCACAAGAAAACAGGCACAACCACCATTATCTGCCAAGAGCGCATCTGCGGGGCCTGCACAGCGTTCTTCTTCTTCCATGGCATCAACAGGGCACACAAGTGATATTATTTGTCGTCGTTGTAAGGGAGGAGGTCATTATGCGAGAGAATGCAAATCTCCGCGTGTGATGATTGCTACCGCGGATGGTGGATATGAGTCAGCTAGTGACTATGATGAGGAGACTTTGGCTCTTATTACACGTGAAGAACATGGTGGAGATGATTCTGATCATGAGACGCAATACATGGCTCCTGAAGACGCTGACAGGTATGAATGTTTAGTTGCTCAACGTGTTTTGAGTGTGCAGGTTACACAAGCTGAGCAAAATCAGAGGCACAATTTGTTCCATACCAAGGGAGTTGTGAAGGAACGTTCTGTGCGCGTCATAATAGACGGAGGGAGCTGCAACAACTTGGCTAGCATGGAAATGGTGGAGAAGCTTTCTCTCACCACAAGACCACATCCACATCCTTACTACATCCAATGGTTCAACAACAGCGGCAAGGTTAAGGTAACACGTACTGTTCGTGTGCATTTTAGTATCTCTACATATGCTGATTATGTTGATTGTGATGTGGTACCTATGCAAGCATGTTCCTTATTATTGGTAGACCATGGCAATTTGATAAAAATTCTGTACACCATGGTAGAAACAATCACTATACTCTTGTTCATAAGGATAAAAATATTACTTTGCTTCCTATGACTCCTGATTCCATTTTGAAAGATGATATTAATAGAGCTAATAAAGCAAAACAGGAGACGAATAAGAGTGAAAATCAGATTGTGGCAAAAGAATTTGAGCAACAAATGAAGCCTAATAATAAACCATCTAGTGTTGCTTCTGAAATTAAATTGAAAAGTGCATGTTTATTTGCCACCAAATCTGATATTGATGAGCTAGATTTCAGCAAATCTGTTTGCTATGCTTTTGTGTGCAAAGAGGCATTATTTTCATTCGAGGACGTGCCTTCCTCTTTGCCTCCTGCTGTCACTAACATTTTGCAGGAGTTCGCTGACGTCTTTCCACAAGACGTGCCACCGGGATTACCGCCTATTCGAGGAATTGAGCATCAAATTGACTTAATTCCCGGTGCTTCACTGCCAAACCGTGCACCATACCGTACCAATCCAGAGGAGACGAAGGAGATTATGCGCCAAGTACAAGAGCTTCTCGACAAAGGTTATATACGCGAATCCCTTAGTCCTTGTGCTGTTCCTATTATTCTAGTGCCGAAAAAGGATGGTACATCACGTATGTGTGTTGATTGTAGAGGCATTAATAATATTACTATTCGTTATCGTCATCCTATTCCTAGGCTAGATGATATGCTTGATGAATTGAGTGGCTCTACAATATTCTCCAAAGTTGATTTGCGTAGTGGCTACCATCAAATTCGTATGAAATTGGGAGATGAATGGAAAACAGCATTTAAAACTAAGTTTGGATTATATGAGTGGTTAGTCATGCCTTTTGGGTTAACTAATGCGCCTAGTACTTTCATGAGACTAATGAACGAAGTTTTACGTGCTTTCATTGGACGATTTGTGGTAGTTTACTTTGATGACATATTGATTTATAGCAGATCTTTGGAAGAACATTTGGAACATTTACGTGCTGTTTTTATTGCTCTACGTGACGCACGTTTGTTTGGTAACCTTGGGAAGTGCACCTTTTGCACCGACCGAGTATCTTTTCTTGGCTATGTTGTTACTCCACAGGGAATTGAAGTTGACAAAGCCAAGATTGAAGCTATTGAGAGTTGGCCGCAGCCCAAAACGGTCACACAAGTGAGGAGTTTTCTTGGCCTCGCTGGATTCTATAGGCGTTTTGTGAGAGATTTCAGCACCATTGCTGCACCTCTCAACGAGCTTACAAAGAAGGATGTGCCTTTTGTTTGGGGTACCGCACAGGAAGAAGCCTTCACGGTATTGAAAGATAAGTTGACACATGCTCCTTTACTCCAACTGCCTGATTTTAATAAGACTTTTGAGCTTGAATGTGATGCTAGTGGAATTGGATTAGGAGGTGTGTTATTACAAGATGGCAAACCCGTTGCATACTTTTCTGAAAAATTGAGTGGGCCTAGTCTGAATTATTCTACTTATGATAAAGAATTATATGCTCTTGTTCGGACTTTAGAAACATGGCAACATTATTTATGGCCCAAAGAATTTGTTATACATTCTGATCATGAATCTTTGAAACATATTAAAAGTCATGCTAAACTGAATCGTAGACATGCTAAATGGGTTGAATTCATTGAGACTTTCCCTTATGTCATTAAACACAAGAAGGGAAAAGAAAATGTCATTGCTGATGCGTTGTCTCGTCGCTATACTATGCTTTCACAACTTGACTTCAAAATATTTGGTTTGGAGACCATCAAAGATCAATATGTGCATGATGCTGATTTTAAAGATGTAATGCAGAATTGTAAAGAAGGAAGAATGTGGAACAAGTTTGTCGTTAACGATGGATTTGTGTTTCGTGCTAACAAGCTATGCATTCCAGCTAGCTCCGTTCGTCTTTTGTTGTTGCAGGAGGCGCATGGAGGAGGATTAATGGGACACTTTGGCATGAAGAAGACGGAGGACGTACTTGCTACACATTTCTTTTGGCCAAAGATGAGACGGGATGTTGAGCGTTTTATTGCTCGATGCACTACATGTCAAAAAGTAAGTCACGACTCAATCCTCATGGTTTATATATGCCTTTGCCTGTACCTAGTGTTCCTTGGGAGGATATATCTATGGACTTTGTTTTAGGTTTACCTCGAACAAAGAAGGGGAGGGATAGCATATTTGTTGTCGTGGATAGATTCTCGAAAATAGCACACTTTATACCATGTCATAAAAGCGATGATGCTGTTAATGTTGCTGATTTGTTCTTTCGTGAAATTATTCGCTTGCATGGTGTGCCAAATACTATTGTTTCAGATCGTGATACTAAATTTCTTAGCCACTTTTGGAGATGTTTATGGGCTAAGTTGGGGACTAAACTGCTTTTTTGTACTACTTGTCACCCCCAAACTGATGGACAAACTGAAGTAGTCAATAGAACGTTGTCTACTATGCTTAGGGCTGTTTTGAAGAATAATAAGAAAATGTGGGAGGAATGCTTGCCTCATATTGAATTTTCTTATAATCGTTTATTGCATTCTACTACTAAGATGTGCCCTTTTGAAGTTGTGTATGGTTTCCTACCTCGTGCACCTATTGATTTGTTGCCTCTTCCATCTTCGGAGAAGGTTAATTTTGATGCTAAACAACGTGCTGAATTGATTTTAAAAATGCATGAGTTAACTAAGGAAAACATTGAGCGTATGAATGCTAAATATAAACTTGCTGGAGATCAAGGTGGGGTTCTGTGACGCCTTTGTCTGGTCGTTGAACACAAATGAAGTACGCGAAGTTGCAGCTATGGCGAACTTTTAACTAAACAAATCCCAAGGAAAAGCTACTAGATGGATCTACTTATATAGGTGCAAGTGGTGGCGGCCAAGGAGGTGGGAGGACGTCCCAAGGCAGCCTAAAACTAAATCTAGGTCGTACAAGGCCAATGGGCCCAAGTAGAGGTGATGTAACACCTTTGGACTTGTAGTTTGACTCGGATTCTGCTGCAGCATCAGATTGTTTCGTCCACAACTCAACGCTCCGGACGAATTTGAAGGTGATTCCAATTGGGTTGGAAAGTGCACGAAATCTAGTTTCCAACAAAAAAAGAATCACCCAATTCGGAGTCCGTATGAAAAACTTGTGTGCGTTTTGAGTCAGGTATGTCTGTGCAGTCCGAATCTGAATCCAGAACGTGAGAGACTTGGACTCTATCTTCTCTTGGGCCAAAAGTGACGTGAGAGAACTTTTTGGACAGCAAATAAACATCTCTTTCTTCCTTATCTTCATATGTGGATTGTACAAATGTCCCATACACCTGCAATTAGACAAAACACAACAGTGTGTGAAGTATTTTTGTTCTGGATAACATAAATAGATTATTGAATAGTTTGCACTAGAAATCACCTGACAAATATGCATATATGCAATATTTTTGGTCATATCCAAGGTAGTCATGTCCTCATCACTAATGCACCTAGGACTTTCATGAGATTAATGAACGAAGTTTTACGTGCTTTCGTTGGACGATTTGTGGTAGTTTACTTTGATGACATATTGATTTATAGCAGATCTTTGGAGAACATTTGGAACATTTACATGCTGTTTTTATTGCTCTACGTGATGCACGTTTGTTTGGTAACCTTGGGAAGTGCACCTTTTGCACCGACCGAGTATCTTTTCTTGGCTATGTTGTTACTCCACAGGGAATTGAAGTTGATAAAGCCAAGATTGAAGCTATTGAGAGTTGGCCGCAACGCAAAACGGTCACACAAGTGAGGAGTTTTCTTGGCCTCGCTGGATTGTATAGGCGTTTTGTGAGAGATTTTAGCACCATTGCTGCACCTCTCAATGAGCTTACAAAGAAAGATGTGCCTTTTCTTTGGGGTACCGCACAGGAAGAAGCCTTCTCGGTATTGAAAGATAAGTTGTGATGAGGACATCAATACAATTGTTACACCCACAGCCCCTGCTGCTATACATACTGGACCAATTACTAGAGCTCGTGCACGCCAACTAAATTACCAGGTACTTTCGTTTCTTGGTAATGATTCTAATGTTCATGAGAATATGATGCTGCCTAAATTGGATACATTTGTTTTGCTGACAAATGAAGGGCCTAGCTTGGAGAAGGATGAACATTGGAGCAAGAACAAGAACGGAGTTACAAGTGATGATTTCAGGACTTTGAAGCCACCATAATGTGTGCATGAAGCCTTGGACGAAATATACAAGATGCCACTTCATAAATTTCGTCCCGAGGCTATTTTAGGTGCTGCGTCACCTTATTATTGGGCCAGGCCCATGTAATTTCGAAATACATAAGTATAGGCTATTTTTAGAGTCCGTATGTGTGGGGAAACAAGAGATAGGGTTGATTTCGGACCCCTCCACCAAGGGCCACGAAATTCCCCCCCCCCCTCTTCCTCCATATATACAGCCCTTAGGGCATCATTTAGACTTTGGGTTTTGTTTAGATTAAAAGTTCGCCATAGCTGCAACTTCGCGTACTTCGTTTGTGTTCAACGACCAGACAAAGGCGTCACAGAACCCCACCTTGATCAATAAAGCTTTCATCTTATATTCGCAATATCCAGATTGCAATCTCAGTTTCTTGCTTGTTCTTCGTTTGCTCGCAGGAAACAGACCCTCGTGGTCAGGTTGATCGTGCTCCGGCGTGGTCAATAACCTCTCGGAGTTGGTTTAGCGATTGCTAAGGCGCGACGTCCTCGCACGTTCGTAGTCGGATCGTCAAAGTCGACTTCCACCAAAGCGAAATCCACCATCTCATCGAAAGACGGGACACCTTTGCCTCTATCAAGTTGACACATGCTCCTTTACTCCAACTTCCTGATTTTAATAAGACTTTTGAGCTTGAATGTGATGCTAGTGGAATTGGATTAGGCGGTGTGTTATTACAAGATGGCAAACCTGTTGCATACTTTTCTGAAAAATTGAGTGGGCCTAGTCTGAATTATTGTACTTATGATAAAGAATTATATGCTCTTGTTCGGACTTTAGAAACATGGCAACATTATTTATGGCCCAAAGAATTTGTTATACGTTCTGATCATGAATCTTTGAAACATATTAAAAGTCAAGCTAAACTGAATCGTAGACATGCTAAATGGGTTGAATTCATTGAGACTTTTCCTTATGTCATTAAACACAAGAAGGGAAAAGAAAATGTTATTGCTGATGCATTGTCTCGCCGCTATACTATGATTTCACAACTTGACTTCAAAATATTTGGTTTGGAGACCATCAAAGATCAATATGTGCATGATGCTGATTTTAAAGATGTAATGCAGAATTGTAAAGAAGGAAGAATGTGGAACAAGTTCGTCGTTAACGATGGATTTGTGTTTCGTGCTAACAAGCTATGCATTCCAGCTAGCTCTGTTCGTCTTTTGTTGTTGTAGGAGGCGCATGGAGGAGGATTAATGGGACACTTTGGCGTGAAGAAGACGGAGGACGTACTTGCTACATATTTCTTTTGGCCAAAGATGAGACGGGATGTTGAGCGTTTTATTGCTCGCTGCACTACATGTCAAAAAGCTAAGTCACGACTCAATCCTCATGGTTTATATATGCCGTTACCTGTACCTAGTGTTCCTTGGGCGGATATATCTATGGACTTTGTTTTAGTTTTACCTCGAACAAAGAAGGGGAGGGATAGCATATTTGTTGTCGTGGATAGATTCTCGAAAATGGCACACTTTATACCATGTCATAAAAGCGATGATGCTGTTAATGTTGCTGATTTGTTCTTTCGTGAAATTATTCGCTTGCATGGTGTGCCAAATACTATTGTTTCAGATCGTGATACTAAATTTCTTAGCCACTTTTGGAGATGTTTATGGGCTAAGTTGGGGACTAAACTGCTTTTTAGTACTACTTGTCACCCCCAAACTGATGGACAAACTGAAGTAGTCAATAGAACGTTGTCTACTATGCTTAGGGCTGTTTTTAAGAATAATAAGAAAATGTGGGAGGAATGCTTGCCTCATATTGAATTTGCTTATAATTGTTCATTGCATTCTACTACTAAGATGTGCCCTTTTGAAGTTGTGTATGGTTTCCTACCTCGTGCACCTATTGATTTGTTGCCTCTTCCATCTTCGGAGAAGGTTAATTTTGATGCTAAACAACGTGCTGAATTGATTTTAAAAATGCATGAGTTAACTAAGGAAACATTGAGCGTATGAATGCTAAATATAAACTTGCTGGAGATAAGGGTAGAAAACATGTTGTGTTTGCACCTGGAGATCTTGTTTGGTTACATTTGCGTAAGGATAGATTTCCGGATTTGCGCAAATCAAAGTTAATGCCACGTGCTGATGGTCCCTTTAAGGTGTTAGAGAAAATAAATGATAATGCATATAAACTTGAGCTGCCTGCAGAGTTTGGGGTTAGTCCCACTTTTAACATTGCAGATTTGAAGCTTTATTTGGGTGAGGAAGATGAGCTTCCGTCGAGGACGACTTCATTTCAAGAAGGGGAGGATGATGAGGACATCAATACCATTATTACACCCACAGCCCCTACTGCTACATATACGGGACCAATTACTAGAGCTCGCGCACGCCAATTAAATTACCAGGTACTTTCGTTTCTTGGTAATGATTCTAATGTTCATGAGAATATGATGCTGCTTAAATTGGATACATTTGTTTTGCTTACAAATGAAGGGCCTAGCTTGGAGAAGGATGAACATTGGAGCAAGAACAAGCATGGAGATGATGCCATGCGCAAGGGGAACAAGAACGGAGTTACAAGTGATGATTTCAGGACTTTGAAGCCACCATAATGGGTGCATGAAGCCTTGGACGAAATATACAAGATGCCACTTCATAAATTTCGTCCCAAGGCTATTATAGGTGCTGCGTCACCTTTTTATTGGGCCAGGCCCATGTAATTTCGAAATACATAAGTATAGGCTATTTTTAGAGTCCGTATGTGTGGGGAAACAAGAGATAGGGTTGATTTCGGACCCCTCCACCAAGGGCCACGAAATTCCCCCCCCCCTCTTCCTCCATATATACAGCCCTTAGGGCATCGTTTAGACTTTGGGTTTTGTTTAGATTAAAAGTTCGCCATAGCTGCAACTTCGCGTACTTCGTTTGTGTTCAACGACCAGACAAAGGCGTCACAGAACCCCACCTTGATCAATAAAGCTTTCATCTTATATTCGCAATATCCAGATTGCAATCTTAGTTTCTTGCTTGTTCTTCGTTTGCTCGCAGGAAACAGACCCTCGTGGTCAGGTTGATCGTGCTCCGGCGTGGTCAATAACCTCTCGGAGTTGGTTTAGCGATTGCTAAGGCGCGACGTCCTCACACGTTCGTAGTCGGATCGTCAAAGTCGACTTCCACCAAAGCGAAATCCACCATCTCATCGAAAGACGGGACACCTTTGCCTCTATCACTTGGGAGGATATATCTATGGACTTTGTTTTAGGTTTACCTCGAACAAAGAAGGGGAGGGATAGCATATTTGTTGTCGTGGATAGATTCTCGAAAATGGCACACTTTATACCATGTCATAAAAGCGATGATGCTGTTAATGTTGCTGATTTGTTCTTTCGTGAAATTATTCGCTTGCATGGTGTGCCAAATACTATTGTTTCAGATCGTGATACTAAATTTCTTAGCCACTTTTGGAGATGTTTATGGGCTAAGTTGGGGACTAAACTGCTTTTTAGTACTACTTGTCACCCCCAAACTGATGGACAAACTGAAGTAGTCAATAGAACGTTGTCTACTATGCTTAGGGCTGTTTTGAAGAATAATAAGAAAATGTGGGAGGAATGCTTGCCTCATATTGAATTTGCTTATAATCGTTCATTGCATTCTACTACTAAGATGTGCCCTTTTGAAGTTGTGTATGGTTTCCTATCTCGTGCACCTATTGATTTGTTGCCTCTTCCATCTTCGGAGAAGGTTAATTTTGATGCTAAACAACGTGCTGAATTGATTTTAAAAATGCATGAGTTAACTAAGGAAAACATTGAGCGTATAAATGCTAAATATAAACTTGCTGGAGATAAGGGTAGAAAACATGTTGTGTTTGCACCTGGAGATCTTGTTTGGTTACATTTGCGTAAGGATAGATTTCCTGATTTGCGCAAATCAAAGCTAATGCCACGTGCTGATGGTCCCTTTAAGGTGTTAGAGAAAATAAATGATAATGCATATAAACTTGAGCTGCCTGCAGATTTTGGGGTTAGTCCCACTTTTAACATTGCAGATTTGAAGCCTTATTTGGGTGAGGAAGATGAACTTCCGTCGAGGACGACTTCATTTCAAGAAGGGGAGGATGATGAGGACATCAATACAATTGTTACACCCACAGCCCCTGCTGCTATACATACTGGACCAATTACTAGAGCTCGTACACGCCAACTAAATTACCAGGTACTTTCGTTTCTTGGTAATGATTCTAATGTTCATGAGAATATGATGCTGCCTAAATTGGATACATTTGTTTTGCTTACAAATGAAGGGCCTAGCTTGGAGAAGGATGAACATTGGAGCAAGAACAAGCATGGAGATGATGGCATGCGCAAGGGGAACAAGAACGGAGTTACAAGTGATGATTTCAGGACTTTGAAGCCACCATAATGGGTGCATGAAGCCTTGGACGAAATATACAAGATGCCACTTCATAAATTTCGTCCCGAGGCTATTTTAGGTGCTGCGTCACCTTATTATTGGGACAGGCCCATGTAATTTCGAAATACATAAGTATAGGCTATTTTTAGAGTCCGTATGTGTGGGGAAACAAGAGATAGGGTTGATTTCGGACCCCTCCACCAAGGGCCACGAAATTCCCCCCTCTTCCTCCATATATACAGCCCTTAGGGCATCGTTTAGACTTTGGGTTTTGTTTAGATTAAAAGTTCGCCATAGCTGCAACTTCGCGTACTTCGTTTGTGTTCAACGACCAGACAAAGGCGTCACAGAACCCCACCTTGATCAATAAAGCTTTCATCTTATATTCGCAATATCCAGATTGCAATCTTAGTTTCTTGCTTGTTCTTCGTTTGCTCGCAGGAAACAGACCCTCGTGGTCAGGTTGATCGTGCTCCGGCGTGGTCAATAACGTCTCGGAGTTGGTTTAGCGATTGCTAAGGCGCGACGTCCTCACACGTTCGTAGTCGGATCGTCAAAGTCGACTTCCACCAAAGCGAAATCCACCATCTCATCGAAAGACGGGACACCTTTGCCTCTATCATTGAGAGTTGGCCGCAGCCCAAAACGGTCACACAAGTGAGGAGTTTTCTTGGCCTCGCTGGATTCTATAGGCGTTTTGTGAGAGATTTCAGCACCATTGCTGCACCTCTCAACGAGCTTACAAAGAAGGATGTGCCTTTTGTTTGGGGTACCGCACAGGAAGAAGCCTTCACGGTATTGAAAGATAAGTTGACACATGCTCCTTTACTCCAACTTCCTGATTTTAATAAGACTTTTGAGCTTGAATGTGATGCTAGTGGAATTGGATTAGGAGGTGTGTTATTACAAGATGGCAAACCTGTTGCATACTTTTCTGAAAAATTGAGTGGGCCTAGTCTGAATTATTCTACTTATGATAAAGAATTATATGCTCTTGTTCGGACTTTAGAAACATGGCAACATTATTTATGGCCCAAAGAATTTGTTATACATTCTGATCATGAATCTTTAAAACATATTAAAAGTCAAGCTAAACTGAATCGTAGACATGCTAAATGGGTTGAATTCATTGAGACTTTCCCTTATGTCATTAAACACAAGAAGGGAAAAGAAAATGTTATTGCTGATGCATTGTCTCGTCGCTATACTATGCTTTCACAACTTGACTTCAAAATATTTGGTTTGGAGACCATCAAAGATCAATATGTGCATGGTGCTGATTTTAAAGATGTAATGCAGAATTGTAAAGAAGGAAGAATGTGGAACAAGTTTGTCGTTAACGATGGATTTGTGTTTCGTGCTAACAAGCTATGCATTCCAGCTAGCTCCGTTCGTCTTTTGTTGTTGCAGGAGGCGCATGGAGGAGGATTAATGGGACACTTTGGCGTGAAGAAGACGGAGGACGTACTTGCTACACATTTCTTTTGGCCAAAGATGAGACGGGATGTTGAGCGTTTTATTGCTCGATGCACTACATGTCAAAAAGCTAAGTCACGACTCAATCCTCATGGTTTATATATGCCTTTGCCTGTACCTAGTGTTCCTTGGGAGGATATATCTATGGACTTTGTTTTAGGTTTACCTCGAACAAAGAAGGGGAGGGATAGCATATTTGTTGTCGTGGATAGATTCTCGAAAATGGCACACTTTATACCATGTCATAAAAGCGATGATGCTGTTAATGTTGCTGATTTGTTCTTTCGTGAAATTATTCGCTTGCATTTTAGTACTACTTGTCACCCCCAAACTGATGGACAAACTGAAGTAGTCAATAGAACGTTGTCTACTATGCTTAGGGCTGTTTTGAAGAATAATAAGAAAATGTGGGAGGAATGCTTGCCTCATATTGAATTTGCTTATAATCGTTCATTGCATTCTACTACTAAGATGTGCCCTTTTGAAGTTGTGTATGGTTTCCTACCTCGTGCACCTATTGATTTGTTGCCTCTTCCATCTTCGGAGAAGGTTAATTTTGATGCTAAACAACGTGCTGAATTGATTTTAAAAATGCATGAGTTAACTAAGGAAAACATTGAGCGTATGAATGCTAAATATAAACTTGCTGGAGATAAGGGTAGAAAACATGTTGTGTTTGCACCTGGAGATCTTGTTTGGTTACATTTGCGTAAGGATAGATTTCCTGATTTGCGCAAACCAAAGTTAATGCCACGTGCTGATGGTCCCTTTAAGGTGTTAGAGAAAATAAATGATAATGCATATAAACTTGAGTTGCCTGCGGATTTTGGGGTTAGTCCCACTTTTAACATTGCAGATTTGAAGCCTTATTTGGGTGAGGAAGATGAACTTCCGTCGAGGATGACTTCAGTTCAAGAAGGGGAGGATGATGAGGACATCAATACAATTGTTACACCCACAGCCCCTGCTGCTATACATACTGGACCAATTACTAGAGCTCGTGCACGCCAACTAAATTACCAGGTACTTTCGTTTCTTGGTAATGATTCTAATGTTCATGAGAATATGATGCTGCCTAAATTGGATACATTTGTTTTGCTTACAAATGAAGGGCCTAGCTTGGAGAAGGATGAACATTGGAGCAAGAACAAGCATGGAGATGATGGCATGCTCAAGGGGAACAAGAACGGAGTTACAAGTGATGATTTCAGGACTTCGAATCCACAATAATGGGTGCATGAAGCCTTGGACGAAATATACAAGATGCCACTTCGTAAATTTCGTCCCGAGGCTATTTTAGGTGCTGCGTCACCTTATTATTGGGCTAGGCCCATGTAATTTCTAAATACATAAGTATAGGCTATTTTTAGAGTACGTATGTGTGGGGAAACAAGAGATAGGGTTGATTTCGGACCCCTCCACCAAGGGCCACGAAATTGCCCCCCTCTTCCTCCATATATACAGCCCTTAGGGCATCGTTTAGACTACGGGTTTTGTTTAGATTAAAAGTTCGCCATAGCTGCAACTTCGCGTACTTCGTTTGTGTTCAACGACCAGACAAAGGCGTCACAGAACCCCATCTTGATCAATAAAGCTTTCATCTTATATTCGCAATATCCAGATTGCAATTTCAGTTTCTTGCTTGTTCTTCGTTTGCTCGCAGGAAACAGACCCTCGTGGTCAGGTTGATCGTGCTCCGGCGTGGTCAATAACCTCTCGGAGTTGGTTTAGCGATTGCTAAGGCGCGACGTCCTCGCACGTTCATAGTCGGATCGTCAAAGTCGACTACCACCAAAGCGATATCCATCATCTCATCGAAAGATGGGACACCTTTGCCTCTATCAAAACGAAAGTACCTGATAATTTAGTTGGCGTGCACGAGCTCTAGTAATTGGTCCAGTATGTATAGCAGCAGGGGCTGATGAGGACATCAATACAATTGTTACACCCACGGCCCCTGCTGCTATACATACTGGACCAATTACTAGAGCTCGTGCACGCCAACTAAATTACCAGGTACTTTCGTTTCTTGGTAATGATTCTAATGTTCATGAGAATATGATGCTGCCTAAATTGGATACATTTGTTTTGCTTACAAATGAAGGGCCTAGCTTGGAGAAGGATGAACATTGGAGCAAGAACAAGAACGGAGTTACAAATGATGATTTCAGGACTTTGAAGCCACCATAATGGGTGCATGAAGCCTTGGACGAAATATACAAGATGCCACTTCATAAATTTCGTCCCGAGGCTATTTTAGGTGCTGCGTCACCTTATTATTGGGCCAGGCCCATGTAATTTCGAAATACATAAGTATAGGCTATTTTTAGAGTCCGTATGTGTGGGGAAACAAGAGATAGGGTTGATTTCGGACCCCTCCACCAAGGGCCACGAAATTCCCCCCTCTTCCTCCATATATACAGCCCTTAGGGCATCGTTTAGACTTTGGGTTTTGTTTAGATTAAAAGTTCGCCATAGCTGCAACTTCGCGTACTTCGTTTGTGTTCAACGACCAGACAAAGGCGTCACAGAACCCCACCTAGATCAATAAAGCTTTCATCTTATATTCGCAATATCCAGATTGCAATCTTAGTTTCTTGCTTGTTCTTCGTTTGCTCGCAGGAAACAGACCCTCGTGGTCAGGTTGATCGTGCTCCGGCGTGGTCAATAACCTCTCGGAGTTGGTTTAGCGATTGCTAAGGCGCGACGTCCTCGCACGTTCGTAGTCGGATCGTCAAAGTCGACTTCCACCAAAGCGAAATCCACCATCTCATCGAAAGACGGGACACCTCCGCCTCTATCATAAGGATAAAAATATTACTTTGCTTCCTATGACTCCTGATTCCATTTTGAAAGATGATATTAATAGAGCTAATAAAGCACAACAGGAGAAGAATAAGAGTGAAAATCAGATTGTGGCAAAAGAATTTGAGCAACAAATGAAGCCTAATAATAAACCATCTAGTGTTGCTTCTGAAATTAAATTGAAAAGTGCATGTTTATTTGCCACCAAATCTGATATTGATGAGCTAGATTTCAGCAAATCTGTTTGCTATGCTTTTGTGTGCAAAGAGGCATTATTTTCATTCGAGGACGTGCCTTCCTCTTTGCCTCCTGCTGTCACTAACATTTTGCAGGAGTTCGCTGACGTTTTTCCACAAGACGTGCCACCGGGATTACCGCCTATTCGAGGGATTGAGCATCAGATTGACTTAATTCCCGGTGCTTCACTGCCAAACCGTGCACCATACCGTACCAATCCAGAGGAGACGAAGGAGATTATGCGTCAAGTACAAGAGCTTCTCGACAAAGGTTATATACGCGAATCCCTTAGTCCTTGTGTTGTTCCTATTATTCTACTGCCGAAAAAGGATGGTACATCACGTATGTGTGTTGATTGTAGAGGCATTAATAATATTACAATTCGTTATCGTCATCCTATTCCTAGGCTAGATGATATGCTTGATGAATTGAGTGGCTCTATAATATTCTCCAAAGTTGATTTGCGTAGTGGCTACCATCAAATTCGTATGAAATTGGGAGATGAATGGAAAACAGCATTTAAAACTAAGTTTGGATTATATGAGTGGTTAGTCATGTCTTTTGGGTTAACTAATGCACCTAGTACTTTCATGAGATTAATGAACGAAGTTTTACGTGCTTTCATTGGACGATTTGTGGTAGTTTACTTTGATGACATATTGATTTATAGCAGATCTTTGGAGGAACATTTGGAACATTTACGTGCTGTTTTTATTGCTCTACGTGATGCACGTTTGTTTGGTAACCTTGGGAAGTGCACCTTTTGCACCGACCGAGTATCTTTTCTTGGCTATGTTGTTACTCCACAGGGAATTGAAGTTGATAAAGCCAAGATTGAAGCTATTGAGAGTTGGCCGCAGCCCAAAACGGTCACACAAGTGAGGAGTTTTCTTGGCCTCGCTGGATTCTATAGGCGTTTTGTGAGAGATTTCAGCACCATTGCTGCACCTCTCAATGAGCTTACAAAGAAAGATGTGCCTTTTCTTTGGGGTACCGCACAGGAAGAAGCCTTCTCGGTATTGAAAGATAAGTTGACACATGCTCCTTTACTCTAACTTCCTGATTTTAATAAGACTTTTGAGCTTGAATGTGATGCTAGTGGAATTGGATTAGGCGGTGTGTTATTACAAGATGGCAAACCTGTTGCATACTTTTCTGAAAAATTGAGTGGGCCTAGTCTGAATTATTCTACTTATGATAAAGAATTATATGCTCTTGTTCGGACTTTAGAAACATGGCAACATTATTTATGGCCCAAAGAATTTTTTATACATTCTGATCATGAATCTTTGAAACATATTAAAAGTAAAGCTAAACTGAATCGTAGACATGCTAAATGGGTTGAATTCATTGAGACTTTTCCTTATGTCATTAAACACAAGAAGGGAAAAGAAAATGTTATTGCTGATGCATTGTCTCGCCGCTATATTATGCTTTCACAACTTGACTTCAAAATATTTGGTTTGGAGACCATCAAAGATCAATATGTGCATGATGCTGATTTTAAAGATGTAATGCAGAATTGTAAAGAAGGAAGAATGTGGAACAAGTTCGTCGTTAACAATGGATTTGTGTTTCGTGCTAACAAGCTATGCATTCCAGCTAGCTCCGTTCGTCTTTTGTTGTTGCAGGAGGCGCATGGAGGAGGATTAATGGGACACTTTGGCGTGAAGAAGACGGAGGACGTACTTGCTACACATTTCTTTTGGCCAAAGATGAGACAGGATGTTGAGCATTTTATTGCTCGCTGCACTACATGTCAAAAAGCTAAGTCACGACTCAATCCTCATGGTTTATATATGCCTTTGCCTGTACCTAGTGTTCCTTGGGAGGATATATCTATGGACTTTGTTTTAGGTTAACCTCGAACAAAGAAGGGGAGGGATAGCATATTTGTTGTCGTGGATAGATTCTCGAAAATGGCACACTTTATACCATGTCATAAAAGCGATGATGCTGTTAATGTTGCTGACTTGTTCTTTCGTGAAATTATTCGCTTGCATGGTGTGCCAAATACTATTGTTTCAGATCGTGATACTAAATTTCTTAGCCACTTTTGGAGATGTTTATGGGCTAAGTTGGGGACTAAACTGCTTTTTAGTACTACTTGTCACCCCCAAACTGATGGACAAACTGAAGTAGTCAATAGAACGTTGTCTACTATGCTTAGGGCTGTTTTGAAGAATAATAAGAAAATGTGGGAGGAATGCTTGCCTCATATTGAATTTGCTTATAATCGTTCATTGCATTCTACTACTAAGATGTGCCCTTTTGAAGTTGTGTATGGTTTCCTACCTCGTGCACCTATTGATTTGTTGCCTCTTCCATCTTCGGAGAAGGTTAATTTTGATGCTAAACAACGTGCTGAATTGATTTTAAAAATGCATGAGTTAACTAAGGAAAACATTGAGCGTATGAATGCTAAATATAAACTTGCTGGAGATAAGGGTAGAAAACATGTTGTGTTTGCACCTGGAGATCTTGTTTGGTTACGTAAGGATAGATTTCCTGATTTGCGCAAATCAAAGCTAATCCCACGTGCTGATGGTCCCTTTAAGGTGTTAGAGAAAATAAATGATAATGCATATAAACTTGAGCTGCCTGCAGATTTTGGGGTTAGTCCCACTTTTAACATTGCAGATTTGAAGCCTTATTTGGGTGAGGAAGATGGACTTCCGTCGAGGACGACTTCATTTCAAGAAGGGGAGGATGATGAGGACATCAATACAATTGTTACACCCACAACCCCTGCTGCTATACATACTGGACCAATTACTAGAGCTCGTGCACGCCAACTAAATTACCAGGTACTTTCGTTTCTTGGTAATGATTCTAATGTTCATGAGAATATGATGCTGCCTAAATTGGATACATTTGTTTTGCTTACAAATGAAGGGCCTAGCTTGGAGAAGGATGAACATTGGAGCAAGAACAAGCATGGAGATGATGGCATGCGCAAGGGAAATAAGAACGGAGTTACAAGTGATGATTTCAGGACTTTGAAGCCACCATAATGGGTGCATGAAGCCTTGGACGAAATATACAAGATGCCACTTCATAAATTTCGTCCCGAGGCTATTTTAGGTGCTGCGTCACCTTATTATTGGGCCAGGCCCATGTAATTTCGAAATACATAAGTATAGGCTATTTTTAGACTCCGTATATGTGGGGAAACAAGAGATAGGGTGTATTTCGGACCCCTCCACCAAGGGCCACGAAATTCCCCCCCTCTTCCTCCATATATACAGCCCTTAGGGCATCGTTTAGACTTTGGGTTTTGTTTAGATTAAAAGTTCGCCATAGCTGCAACTTCGCGTACTTCGTTTGTGTTCAACGACCAGACAAAGGCGTCACAGAACCCCACCTTGATCAATAAAGCTTTCATCTTATATTCGCAATATCCAGATTGCAATCTTAGTTTCTTGCTTGTTCTTCGTTTGCTCGCAGGAAACAGACCCTCGTGGTCAGGTTGATCGTGCTCCGGCGTGGTCAATAACCTCTCGGAGTTGGTTTAGCGATTGCTAAGGCGCGACGTCCTCGCACGTTCGTAGTCGGATCGTCAAAGTCGACTTCCACCAAAGCGAAATCCACCATCTCATCGAAAGACGGGACACCTTTGCCTCTATCAGGGGCTGTGGGTGTAACAATTGTATTGATGTCCTCATCACCTCAAGTTTGTTCCCGCATATACCCAATCGCTATCTTGGTTTGTGCATTTTGCATTGTGGCCATATACAAAAAAAAGAATAAGCTTTTAAGCAAAGAAAAAGAGAGAAATGGAAGAAGCTTGTAAGCAAGTGCCATAGAATCATACCACATTGCATACAAGATTGTCATATCCGATCATCTTGGATCATACCACCGGAACATCATATAAATAGCATACTTGGGATAGAAGTCGTTGCATTTCTACATCTTCTAGGTTGTGCACAAGTGTCGTATCTGCCTATAGAGAAATCATGCTAGCGTCTCTCTTGAGTTGTGCAACGCAAGCGTTTTCCGTGGATTCCACATTTTGTGCTCATACCTTGGTTGCACGACCCCATCTATCTATCCGTGTGCGCGTTTCCGTGTGCCATTCTTTGCTATTGGTCTACTTGTTTCACTTGCGAATTTGTGAATCTCTTTCAACATTATTTACTCTTTCTAACATTTTGCATCAATTTTTTTGTGCCACTATCCTCACTGAGCTCCACCATAAGCCTTACTTGTGTAGGTGTGAGAAACCGACAAGAATTGGTACCAATTGTGTTATTTCCTTGTCCACATTGGAGTGATCATTGATCCACTTTCAACTTCGGTGAAGGTACATTTGGTATTCGTTTTTCTCTTTCTACCACTCACATTTTTCTCTTAGAGTGATGGATAGGCAAGGCATTTCATCTCCGGTCTTCCACAACAACGACGGTGTGAAAAACTTCATCACCAAAGTGTCAATCTTCGATCTACAACGACAAATGCAAGGCGCACAATCAAGATTGCGAGAGCGCATCGAGAACCTCTCTATCTGCATTTGTCACTCTGAAGCAAGGAAAAGGGACTACATTGACAACAAGCTTTCCGCACAAAAGGAGGAGCAAGATGCAAGGATGGAGGAGATTCGGGCCTTGATCAAGTCTACTTCCCCTTCGTCATCTTCAAGGCGGCGGCAAGCAAGTTGGTCATCTTTGGAGTGCCCAAGCAATACAAGCGCAAGTCGTCCACGTCTACATCTCCATGGCGACCACCATCATGTTCGTGATCCACCTCGTCATGAAGGGCAAGTCACCTCCAAGCAACATGTGCATGACGACGACGCACGACATCTACTATGAGCTCAAGTGCGACAACGCCAACATCATCATGATGATGCTCACCAAGCGCAAATGCACAAGTCCCAACAAGCACCACTTCACGCCAAGCTTCAAGAGCAAAAGAGAAGACCGCGAGACGAGCACCACCAAGACGGCGCTACGGCTACTACCACCACCACTTTGGCATCTTCGCCAAGTGCTATCAAGGCATCTCCGCCTTTGGACGTATGGCATCTTCGCCTTGTTCCCGTGAGTTCGCCTACATCGACATCATCAAGTACAAGGCGACCACCTACAAGCGAGGCGACACTTCCACCTTCAGGAAGCCCATCAAGAAAGATGACCGAGCTTGGGAAATTCCCTTCGGTCATGGAGACGAGCTACGAGGTGCCACATCATATGGGCCTCCAACAACAAGATGATGACAAGAAGGTCGAGCAAGGGCCATCCCCTTCGACCACAGCGATAAGCACGAACCTCTTCAACAACATGAATACGACGCCCATATTGGACTCATACTCCAAGTCAAGCTACAAGACCACACATGAGCCTTATATTTGGTCTTAGAGGACAGTGATGATGTGCCATCCTCAGCCTTCAGGCACGGCTTACGGCATGATTGAGCATGGAGACATTTGCACCTACATCTCGCCGACACCCACATATCATGAGTTGCCCCAATTGCCATGTGAGGAGAGCCACCACCCCATGAGTGAGATGAGTGACTCCACCATATATAACATTAAGTGCATCTCCTATGAGAGGATGAGTGTGACACCACTAGCCCCACACTTGAGAGCATGCCACACATCCTATGTGAGGTTGAGAGCCATTTGAGTGACTCCACCAACCATATGAGTGAGAGCATCCAAGAGGGAGTGAGTGAGCCACAACACGTAGTGAGTGAGGTAGTTGAAACGGCATGTGAGGCCACTATGATTTCTAACGACCTAACCTCTACTCCGAGTGTGTTTTCTTCTTTGGTGCTAGGTCTCCTACATGATGACACGCCTATCCTCGATGAGTCCATACCTCCAATGGAGACGACGATGGCCATGGTGGACGATGATGCACCCCCACATGGTTCCATCAAGATGAAGATGACCACGACTCGGTCTTCGACACCTCACCTACAACACATGAGCGATGCGCTAAAGGTAACATAGGTGATGGTGCTTCTCTTGTCCCACTAGTGGACTATTTTAAGAATGATTGCTCGCATGAAGTTGACACACCTATTCCCATGATTAATGCTAGTGCGACTTCCTCATGTCATGACTTACCTATTTATGATGAATATGATGACGAGCATGTCGAGTTGCCTAGTTGTGATGTTATGCTCCATAGGATATGATGTGAAAATTCTTTTGGTCACATCATGTTTGACAATCCATTAACCTTGTCATATGCTATGCGTGAGATATCCCATATTGCATCATTTCAATCTCAACATAGTAACTATGCATGCCCCATTAAAATCAATCCCATTCGCACTTATGGCATAGATGACGACATGATGGTCATTGGCTTTTGTTTTTCATGTGATGATATTGACATGCTTCCTTTACATGATTTGCGCAATTCATCTACTATGCCATGCCATGATCACATATAACCAAATATGCTTTGTTTTGGATGTTGTCAATATTCTCCATGTGATGTTTCCATTAATTCTCATGAGGAGACCCCCATAGTTTCCTGATACATATTAGGAGATTTTGATGCATTCCAAACGTTGCATGTTTGCGATGATTGCTTGCGCCGTATGCATTCCATGAATAACAATGCTCTACATATTTCTTGTGATGCATTACACAATTTGAGTCTCCATTATGCTCTACATAATAACAAACCTATCATGATGGATGACATGTTTTTATATCACGCATCTCATTTATTTGAACATTGGATATTTTGTGCTAACCAACACAAGCACGTGCGCATCATGATGGATGTTGTGTACATATACCACACACACACAATTTTTCCTTTGCCTTTGTTTTGTGTAGGTACTTATGAACACTCGTCAACCTCACAATGCCATGAGTTGACAAAATGAGCTCTTGAGAGTAGAGATGACTTGGGATCCCGTGAACTATCCTTCCCACCGCTCTCTTCGCGCAACGAGTATGCACATCTCTTTAACTTGGCTCTCACACGGCTATGGGCTATATACCGCTTGTCGCTTCATGCTCATTTTACCATGTTCACATTGCATGCTATGCTTGCTTCTATGCCTTGCCATGCAATTGTGAGCCTTGCTTGCATCTTACCATGATTCACCATTATGCTACTCCTATGTGTATTTGCATGCTTGGTGGAGATCCTTGTTGCTATTGCCATGTTTATCATGTGCCTCATGCTATTGATGCTTGTTGTGTTGGGAGAGTCATGATGTCCCATTGCTATTTACATATTGCCTTCATGCTTCTGATATGTCTTGTGCATTATTCATGACCACCATTTGCACACATGACATGCTTGACATGATTCCCTCTAGTATGTTGCATCTTCGCACTACTAGCTCAAACCACTTGATTGCTTGCTTTGTTGCATCACCCATGTTCCTTTCTTACTCGCTTTCTTGGGTTGACGACATATAAATTCATGCCTCTCACATGATACATCTTGTGCATTGTCGCTTGCCTCCAATTGTTGCATCTACGATTATTGATTTTGGAGACTTGGACACTTTACTTGTGATGCATGCTTGTTTACTTGAGCCTATTGTATTTGGTTGTTCTCGCATCATATGCCTCCATACTATGAAATGCTCCCTTCTCCTTTCTTATGATAAGAATGATGAAAACACTTGTTGGGTATCTCACCATTCGAATGATAGGTGTTCCCTTTGCACTAACCTCATTTGTTTTTCCGAGTCTTTGCCATGTCCTTTCATTTTGAAGGATTCACAAGGTGGCACCATCATGAAACACCTTGGTCATGTGAAGGCGTACATGATGCACAACACCAACATTTTCGACATCCTCATAAAGGTGAACTCATTCCCTTTGAGCCATTCTCAAATACGCATATGGGATGGGTCATTCTTTCATTGTTGCCTCTTTCTTGTTGTCTACATGATACATCTATTGGATGGAGGACCTACATTGGAGATGGAGCCTATGCGCCTTCAAGTTGAGGAGCGCTCGGACTTATTGGATGCACGTTCGAACCTCCACTCATGCCACGACATCGAGCATTGGTACAGCAACACCTCCATATTTGTTGATTGTGCTCAAACATGTCATGCTCATTGGACATCTCACACACATGAAAAATTTGCGTCTTATGCATGAATTGACTCATATTATGATTGCCTTGTTGCATCTTTTATTCCCATGTCATCCATGATATATGAGCTTGTGCATTTCCTTAGAAAATTTGTTGTGATATACCTTGATGGCATATTCATACATCATGATATTATTGCCTACCATCAATTGCATGATCACATCACATTGAGCACCAATTACCATGTTCATGCTTTTGATATACCGTCCCATTATGACATCATTTTGCACAATGGTTGCATTGATCACATTCATCACACCTTTGTGCATACTACAAATCATATTGTTCCCATGAATGATTTGCATATCATTCTATATCATCTTGATAAGCTTCATGTGCTTTGTCACAAACAATATTGCTGAACGGACTCATTCTTACATGATGGACACTTTGTGTGCTCTAACCATTGTATTTCCATGTGTACTTCATGTTTGCTCATTTTGCATGTACCACATACCGGAGACAACTTGGAGTACTTGGATTGCGCGATGCCTTCAACTCCGTCCAATTACAAGTCCATCCACGACAACCTTTTCCATGGTGACGAGGATCACGATCCGAGGTCGTTTCTTTCCCAAGGGGGGGAGATGATGCGGAGCATCCCACGTTCATCCCCATGTGCACTCCGACTACTCTCCAAGCCCCAAGAGAACATAAGACGAGACCTCAAGTATACGCCATCGGACACAAGGTGAACTCGCTCCTCTCCGAATCGTCACTTTCCACATGTGAGACATGGCTACTACCTCAAACATGTGTGCTATACATGACCAGGAACCAAGAGGAAGCCCATGGACAAGAAGGCGAGGACACCAAGCATGAGGGACAAGAAGAAGAGCTGCGAAAGAAGCTCCAGGCATCAGACGACCGGTCGGGTCCGGACGTCCGGTGCCTGAAGACCCACCAGACGACCGGCCCGGACCGAACGACCGGCCCGGACCGAACGACCGACGATCCCGCACCCGAGCCAAATGAGCGGACGTCCGGCGCCAGCGGACAACCGGCGACCGGACGACCGGCCACCTCCGGAAATCCGGCACTCCAGCTGCTGAGCCAGATCGAGCGGACGTCCGACGTCTACCAGACGTCCGGCCGCCGGTGAGCCACCGACGACCGGTCCTCAGCGAACGTTCGATACCTGTCTGCGCACAGTGTTCGGGCCCAAGGCCCATGTATCCGTCTCCCACTTAACCCTTCGTGGACCTAGACTATCACTACTAGGGAAAAGCCTAGCAGCAGCGCGGGTTTCGGATGTATCAGTAGCGCGGGTGCCCGCGCTACTGTTACTGCGCCACAGCTAACTTGTAGCAGTAGCGCATGTTGACACACGCTACTGCTATACATGGTTAGTTGTAGTGTGCGTTGCAGATAGCGCTACTGCTAGTTATCTGTAGCGGGTCTTATACCCCATGCTACTTCTATTACTTTTAAAAACAGAAAAATCTCGATCCCGTGTGTGTTGTCAATGCCAGCATTCGTTCGATCTAGCGACGGTTGGCGTCACCGGAGGCATGAACGGACAATGGCAGACCAGATCGGGCGGTGGCTGTTGGAGAGGGCCCGTTTCTATGGAATAGCCAGGCCGCGGCGTGGGGCTCCTCTTCCCGACCTTTCCAGATAACTCCGGCTTGTCCATGGCGACGACCTGCACGGGCATGGACATGGGAGAGTGAGTCAAATCAGAGGGAGATAGAGAAAAGGAAAACCGAGGGAGAGAGGAAGGTGATGGAGGGAGCAGCAGAGCTAGCCACCGACGGTGAGGTGCTCCGGTGTGGTGGCGCGAGGCGGCGGCCTCCTAGACGTTGGTGGAGGATCGACGAGCTCCTAGACGCCGGTGGCGCGAGGCGGCGGTCTCTTTCGGCGCCACGGAGGAGGAGGAGCGCATGGGCAAGAGGTCCATGTGAGATTGTATGGAAAGTGAGAGGAGAGAGTGGCGAAAGAGAGGAGGGATTTGGGGGAGGAGATGGGAATTCGGCCGAGGATATGGCGACTTCACCTACCTCATACTTAGTAGTAGCGAGGGGTATAAAACCGCGCTACTACTATCAACTTAGTAGTAGCGTGGGTTTATACACCTCGCTACTACTATGGCATGTCTCGGGGGGGCACGGTAGAAACCGCTTAGTAGTAGCGAGGGTTAAAAACCCGCGCTACTACTATCAACTTAGTTGTAGCGAGGGGTTAAAACCCGTGCTACTAGTAAGTAGCAGTAGCGAGGGGTATAAACCCTCGCTACTAGTAAGCGTCTGACTATAAGCTTTTCCCTAGTAGTGTATATATACTCATCCACCTCCTCCTAGTTAGGGTTAGCGTTGTGTTAGCTCATTTGTGAGATAGAGCATCGCTCATCCATATCGGATCTACTTGTTGAGAGAGACCGCGGCCCCTCTTCGGAGAAGATCTACCTTGGATTCAAGACCCCTTTACGGGAAGATCCCCTTGTGGATTCAAGACCTCCTCACGGAGAAGACCGGTTACCATTTGTATCGTCCCTTGTTGACTTTCAATCTTGTATCTCCTATCGTGTTTCGAGGATCTAGCACATGTGTGACTTAATATTTTTGGTTTGAGTGATTCTCTCGTGTTTCCCCTTGTGATTTCCCTCGTGTTCTTCATGTTCTTCGCAGGATCCGCTCCTTTCATGAAAGATCGCGATGAGGACATCAATACAATTGTTACACCCACAGCCCCTGCTGCTATAAATACTGGACCAATTACTAGAGCTCGCGCACGCCAACTAAATTACCAGATACTTTCGTTTCTTGGTAATCATTCTAATGTTCACGAGAATATGATGCTGCCTAAATTGGATACATTTGTTTTGCTTACAAATGAAGGGCCTAGCTTGGAGAAGGATGAACATTGGATTAAGAACAAGCATGGAGATGATGGCATGCGCAAGGGGAACAAGAATGGAGTTACAAGTGATGATTTCAGGACTTTGAAGCCACCATAATGGGTGCATGAAGCCTTGGACGAAATATACAAGATGCCACTTCATAAATTTCGTCCCGAGGCTATTATAGGTGCTGCGTCACCTTATTATTGGGCCAGGCCCATGTAATTTCGAAATACATAAGTATAGGCTATTTTTAGAGTCTGTATGTGTGGGGAAACAAGAGATAGGGTTGATTTCGGACCCCACCACCAAGGGTCACGAAATTCCCCCCTCTTCCTCCATATATACAGCCCTTAGGGCATCGTTCAGACTTTGGGTTTTGTTTAGATTAAAAGTTCGCCATAGCTGCAACTTCGCGTAATTCGTTTGTGTTCAACGACCAAACAAAGGTGTCACAGAACCCCACCTTGATCAATAAAGCTTTCATCTTATATTCGCAATATCCAGATTGCAATCTCAGTTTCTTGCTTGTTCTTCGTTTGCTCGCAGGAAACGGACCCTCGTGGTCAGGTTGATCGTGCTCCGGCGTGGTCAATAACCTCTCGGAGTTGGTTTAGCGATTGCTAAGGCGCGATGTCCTCGCACGTTCGTAGTCGGATCGTCAAAGTCGACTGCCACCAAAGCGATATCCATCATCTCATCGAAAGACGGGACACCTTTGCCTCTATCAGATCGGCCGTATAGGGTTCCACCCTACATCAGGCAGCTCAGCAAGTCTCTGGCGCTTGGGATTCTAAGGATCCACTCATAACGGCTTATCATCGAGAGATTGATACTATAGAAGGTCACTTTAAGGGTTATCAGGTTGAGCATGTTGATCACAGGAAAAATGAGGCGGCTGATGCTTTAAGCCGGTTAGGGTCTTAGAGTAATCCGGTACCGCCTAACACTTTCCTGGATATTCTGCATAACCCTTCTGTTAAATTGCCCACACAGGAGGATCTTGCTATTCCAGAAGCACAATTGGTGGCGGCGACATACCTGAGGATGAAACTTTGGCCAGGCAGATAACCTGGAGGTCTAAGTCAATGACTATTGTCAATGGAGAGTTGCATCATCGCAGTTTTACAAGGGCATTTCAACATTGTGTTCTCCTGAAGAAGGTCGTGAGATTCTGCGAGAGATTCATGAAGGAGATTGTGGTCATCACGCCGGCTCTAAATCTCTTGTAGCCAAGGCTTTTCATCACGGGTTTTATTGGCTGACGGCTAACGCTGACGCTGAGGATCTGGTCAGTAAGTGTGATGGGTGTCAGAAGTTTTCACGCCGAGCTCACGTACCAGCTCAAGAATTGAGGATGATTCCAATCACATGGCCGTTCGCAGTCTGGGGTCTTGATATGGTTGGGCCTTTCAAGAGGTCCAAAGATAAAAAGACACACATGCTGGTGGCAGTTGACAAGTTTACAAAGTAGGTTGAGGCAGAGCCAGTTAGCAAATGTGATGCAGTGATAGCAGTTTAATTCATCAAAAAGGTGATTTTCCATTTTGGATTTCCCCATGATATTATAACTGATAATGGCACTAATCTATCCAAGGGTGCTATGGAATAATTTTGTCAACGTGAGCATATCCGGCTTGATGTATCATTAGTGGCTCACCCTCAGTCCAATGGTCAAGCTGAGAGAGCCAATCAAGAGATCTTGAGAGGCATCAAGCCCCGACTTATGGTTCCTTTACAGAGGATGCCGGGTTGTTGGGTGGAGGACTTATGATAGAGGCAAAGGTGTCCCGTCTTTCGATGAGATGATGGATATCGCTTTGGTGGCAGTCGACTTTGACGATCCGACTACGAACGTGCGAGGACGTCGCGCCTTAGCAATCGCTAAACCAACTCCGAGAGGTTATTGACCACGCCGGAGCACGGTCAACCTGACCACGAGGGTCTGTTTCCTGCGAGCAAACGAAGAACAAGCAAGAAACTGAGATAGCAATCTGGATATTGCGAATATAAGATGAAAGCTTTATTGATCAAGGTGGGGTTCTGTGACGCCTTTGTCTGGTCGTTGAACACAAACGAAGTACGCGAAGTTGCAGCTATGGCGAACTTTTAATCTAAACAAAACCCAAAGTCTAAACGGTGCCCTAAGGGCTGTATATATGGAGGAAGAGAGGGGAATTTCGTGGCCCTTGGTGGAGGGGTCCGAAATCAACCCTATCTCTTGTTTCCCCACACATACAGACTCTAGAAATAGCCTATACTTATGTATTTCGAAATTACATGGGCATGGCCCAATAAAAAGGTGACGCAGCACCTATAATAGCCTCGGGACGAAATTTATGAAGTGGCATCTTGTATATTTCGTCCAAGGCTTCATGCACCCATTATGGTGGCTTCAAAGTCCTGAAATCATCACTTGTAACTCCGTTCTTATTCCCCTTGCGCATGGCATCATCTCCATGCTTGTTCTTGCCCCAATGTTCATCCTTCTCCAAGCTAGGCCCTTCATTTGTAAGCAAAACAAATGTATCCAATTTAGGCAACATCATATTCTCATGAACATTAGAATCATTACCAAGAAACGAAAGTACCTGATAATTTAATTGGCGTGCGCGGGCTCTAGTAATTGGTCCCGTATATGTAGCAGTAGGGTCTGTGGGTGTAACAATGGTATTGATGTCCTCATCATCCTCCCCTTCTTGAAATGAAGTCGTCCTCGACGGAAGCTCATCTTCCTCACCCAAATAAGGCTTCAAATCTGCAATGTTAAAAGTGGGACTAACCCCAAAATCTGCAGGCAGCTCAAGTTTATATGCATTATCATTTATTTTCTCTAACACCTTAAAGGGACCATCAGCCCGTGGCATGAGCTTTGATTTGCGCAAATCAGGAAATCTATCCTTACGCAAATGTAACCAAACAAGATCTCCAGGTGCAAACACAACATGTTTTCTACCCTTATCTCCAGCAAGTTTATATTTGGCATTCATACGCTCAATGTTTTCCTTAGTTAACTCATGCATTTTTAAAATCAATTCAGCACGTTGTTTAGCATCAAAATTAACCTTCTCCGAAGATGGAAGAGGCAACAAATCAATAGGTGCACGAGGTAGGAAACCATACACAACTTCAAAGGGCACATCTTAGTAGTAGAATGCAATGAACGATTATAAGCAAATTCAATATGAGGCAAGCATTTGATGAGGACATGACTACCTTGGATATGACCAAAAATATTGCATATATGCATATTTTTCAGGTGATTTCTAGTGCAAACTATTCAATAATCTATTTATGTTATCCAGAACAAAAATACTTCACACACTTTTGAGTTTTGTCTAATTGCAGGTGTATGGGACATTTGTACAATCAAAATATGAAGATAAGGAAGAAAGAGATGTTTATTTTCTGTCCAAAAAGTTCTCTCACGTCACTTTTGGCCCAAGAGAAGATAGAGTCCAAGTCTCTCACGTTCTGGATTCAGATTCGGACTGCACAGACATACCTGAATCAAAATGCACACAAATTTTTCATACGGACTTCGAATTGGGTGATTCTTTTTTTGTTGGAAACTAGATTTCGTGAACTTTCCAACCCAATTGGAATCACCTTCAAATTTGTCCGGAGCGTTGAGTTGTGGACGAAACAATCTGATGCTGCAGCAGTGATGAGGACATCAATACAATTGTTACACCCACAGCCCCTGCTGCTATACATACTGGACCAATTACTAGAGCTCGTGCACGCCAACTAAATTATCAGGTACTTTCGTTTCTTGGTAATGATTCTAATGTTCATGAGAATATGATGCTGCCTAAATTGGATACATTTGTTTTGCTTACAAATGAAGGGCCTAGCTTGGAGAAGGATGAACATTGGAGCAAGAACAAGCATGGAGATGATGGCATGCGCAAGGGGAACAAGAACGGAGTTACAAGTGATGATTTCAGGACTTTGAAGCCACCATAATGTGTGCATGAAGCCTTGGACGAAATATACAAGATGCCACTTCATAAATTTCGTCCCGAGGCTATTTTAGGTGTTGCGTCACCTTATTATTGGGCCAGGCCCATGTAATTTCGAAATACATAAGTATAGGCTATTTTTAGAGTCCGTATGTGTGGGGAAACAAGAGATAGGGTTGATTTCGGACCCCTCCACCAAGGGCCACGAAATCCCCCCCTCTTCCTCCATATATACAGCCCTTAGGGCATCGTTTAGACTTTGGGTTTTGTTTAGATTAAAAGTTCGCCATAGCTGCAACTTCGCGTACTTCGTTTGTGTTCAACGACCAGACAAAGGCGTCACAGAACCCCACCTTGATCAATAAAGCTTTCATCTTATATTCGCAATATCCAGATTGCAATCTTAGTTTCTTGCTTGTTCTTCGTTTGCTCGCAGGAAACAGACCCTCGTGGTCAGGTTGATCGTGCTCCGGCGTGGTCAATAACCTCTCGGAGTTGGTTTAGCGATTGCTAAGGCGCGACGTCCTCGCACGTTCGTAGTCGGATCGTCAAAGTCGACTTCCACCAAAGCGAAATCCACCATCTCATCGAAAGACGGGACACCTTCGCCTCTATCACGAGCTCTAGTAATTGGTCCAGTATGTATAGCAGCAGGGACTGTGGGTGTAACAATTGTATTGATGTCCTCATCATCCTCCCCTTCTTGAAATGAAGTCTTCCTCGACGGAAGTTCATCTTCCTCACCCAAATAAGGCTTCAAATCTGCAATGTTAAAAGTGGGACTAACCCCAAAATCTGCAGGTAGCTCAAGTTTATATGCATTATCATTTATTTTCTCTAACACCTTAAAGGGACCATCAACACGTGGCATTAACTTTGATTTGCGCAAATCAGGAAATCTATCCTTACGCAAATGTAACCAAACAAGATCTCCAGGTGCAAACACAACATGTTTTCTACCCTTATCTCCAGCAAGTTTATATTTAGCATTCATACGCTCAATGTTTTCCTTAGTTAACTCATGCATTTTTAAAATCAATTCAGCACGTTGTTTAGCATCAAAATTAACCTTCTCCGAAGATGGAAGAGGCAACAAATCAATAGGTGCACGAGGTCGGAAACCATACACAACTTCAAAAGGGCACATCTTAGTAGTAGAATGCAATGAACGATTATAAGCAAATTCAATATGAGGCAAGCATTCCTCCCACATTTTCTTATTATTCTTCAAAACAGCCCTAAGCATAGTAGACAACGTTCTATTGACTACTTCAGTTTGTCCATCAGTTTGGGGGTGACAAGTAGTACTAAAAAGCAGTTTAGTCCCCAACTTAGCCCATAAACATCTCCAAAAGTGGCTAAGAAATTTAGTATCACGATCTGAAACAATAGTATTTGGCACACCATGCAAGCGAATAATTTCACGAAAGAACAAATCAGCAACATTAACAGCATCATCGCTTTTATGACATGGTATAAAGTGTGCCATTTTCGAGAATCTATCCACGACAACAAATATGCTATCCCTCCCCTTCTTTGTTCGAGGTAAACCTAAAACTAAGTCCATAGATATATCCTCCCAAGGAACACTAGGTACAGGCAAAGGCATATATAAACCATGAGGATTGAGTCGTGACTTAGCTTTTTGACATGTAGTGCATCGAGCAATAAAATGCTCAACATCCCGTCTCATCTTTGGCCAAAAGAAATGTGTAGCAAGTACGTCCTCCGTCTTCTTCACGCCAAAGTGTCCCATTAATCCTCCTCCATGCGCCTCCTGCAACAACAAAAGACGAACGGAGCTAGCTGGAATGCATAGCTTGTTAGCACGAAACACAAATCCATCGTTAACGACAAACTTGTTCCACATTCTTCCTTCTTTACAATTCTGCATTACATCTTTAAAATCAGCATCATGCACATATTGATCTTTGATGGTCTCCAAACCAAATATTTTGAAGTCAAGTTGTGAAAGCATAGTATAGCGACGAGACAATGCATCAGCAATAACATTTTCTTTTCCCTTCTTGTGTTTAATGACATAAGGGAAAGTCTCAATGAATTCAACCCATTTAGCATGTCTACGATTCTGTTTAGCTTGACTTTTAATATGTTTCAAAGATTCATGATCAGAATGTATAACAAACTCTTTGGGCCATAAATAATGTTGCCATGTTTCTGATGAGGACATCAATACAATTGTTACACCCACAGCCCCTGCTGCTATACATACTGGACCAATTACTAGAGCTCGTGCACGCCAACTAAATTACCAGGTACTTTCGTTTCTTGGTAATGATTCTAATGTTCATGAGAATATGATGCTGCCTAAATTGGATACATTTGTTTTGCTTACAAATGAAGGGCCTAGCTTGGAGAAGGATGAACATTGGAGCAAGAACAAGCATGGAGATGATGGCATGCGCAAGGGAAACAAGAACGGAGTTACAAGTGATGATTTCAGGACTTTGAAGCCACCATAATGGGTGCATGAAGCCTTGGACGAAATATACAAGATGCCACTTCATAAATTTCGTCCCGAGGTTATTTTAGGTGCTGCGTCACCTTATTATTGGGCCAGGCCCATGTAATTTCGAAATACATAAGTATAGGCTATTTTTAGAGTCCGTATGTGTGGGGAAACAAGAGATAGGGTTGATTTCGGACCCCTCCACCAAGGGCCACGAAATCCACCCCCTCTTCCTCCATATATACAGCCCTTAGGGCATCGTTTAGACCTTGGGTTTTGTTTAGATTAAAAGTTCGCCATAGCTGCAACTTCGCGTACTTCGTTTGTGTTCAACGACCAGACAAAGGCGTCACAGAACCCCACCTTGATCAATAAAGCTTTCATCTTATATTCGCAATATCCAGATTGCAATCTCAGTTTCTTGCTTGTTCTTCGTTTGCTCGCAGGAAACAGACCCTCGTGGTCAGGTTGATCGTGCTCCGGCGTGGTCAATAACCCTCGGAAGTTGGTTTAGCGATTGCTAAGGCGCGACGTCTCGCACGTTCGTAGTCGGATCGTCAAGGTCGACTCCCACAGAAAACGATAGCCACCATCTCATCAAAACATCGGGACACCTTTGCCTCTATCAAGTGGTATCAGATTTCCAGGTTGCTCGGTGAGATTTTACAGTTTTTCGTAGTTTAGATCGAGTCTGTTCTTCATACCTACAGTCCACGAAAAAGCCACAAAAAAAAATTAGGGTTAGTTCATGATATCCGAACCAATCTGAGCCTTTGCATAATCTTTTTAGGGTTTTGCTTTGTTGAATTTGCGGTTGCATCGTCGTGTCTAGTTGCTGGTCTTAGAGGCAAAGGTGTCCCGTCTTTCGATGAGATGGTGGATTTCGCTTTGGTGGAAGTCGACTTTGACGATCCGACTACGAACGTGCGAGGACGTCGCGCCTTAGCAACCGCTAAACCAACTCCGAGAGGTTATTGACCACGACGGTTGCCGATCACCGCCTGCTGCTGGGTAAGAACTGGAAAGAATTTGAGGTTTGCTTGACGGATTTGTGACACCCACCACCACCACTTGTTCGTAGTCTGTAGGATCATATTCTTGTGTGTTTCTATTGCTGCTAACCATGCCAGGATCACAAGCCGACGAGATTGACTGGGAGAATTTATCGAACAAGGAGCTTCATGATAAGTTTCAGCAAATGATGACTGAACAGGTGCAAGATGTGCTGAACAATTTTGAAGAGGCCATGGAGAAGATCACTGGCTTTGAGAAGACGTTCGAAACAAAGCTCGATAACAAGTTTAATGAATTGCTCGCGCGTCTTCCACCACCACCACCCGCTGCAGCTAACGCACCTCTCCAACAACAACAACAACAACGACTACCTCCACGTCGCGAAGCAGACCTCCGCCGAGCAAGCCGTGTTCCTCTTGCGTTTGGCCAAACTATTGGTGCTGCTGTTGATACTTCTGTGGCTCCTGCTGCTGATGTGGAGGAGGATGATTATGTGGGAGACTATGAGGATGAGGTTGATCAAAATCAACACTACGTGCAGCCACCTGTACCACCACCAGCAGGTCGACCTCAGGTATATATTCGTAATGGTAGGCCTGCACCACCACCTCAGGTACGAGATGATGTCCATATTCCTAAACTGAAATTGAATATTCCACCATTTGAGGGTAGATATGTTCCTGATATATATCTTACTTGGGAGTTAGAAACTGAACAACGATTTACATGTTTACAATATCCTGAGGAGAGACGAGTTGCTGCTGCCGTTTGTGCTTTCACTAGTTTTGCATGTGTATGGTGGTCTGAACATTGTAGATTATATCCTATTCCAACTACTTGGGCTGCTTTGAAAACTGCTATGCGTACGCGTTGGATTCCACCATATTATCAACGTGAATTGCTTCAAAAATTGCAGCGTTTAAGACAAGGGAAAAATTCTGTAGAAGAATATTATCAGGAATTACAAACTGGCATGATTAGATGTGGTATTGTTGAGGAGAATGAAGCTATGCTTGCACGTTTTCTGGGTGGATTAAATAGAGAGATTCAGACCATTCTAGACTATAAGGAGTATACTAATATCACTCGTTTATTCCATCTTGCTTGTAAAGCTGAACGTGAAGTGCAGGATCGACAAGCATTGGGGCGAACTAACTTTTCTGCAGGCCGACCTTCATCATGGACACCACGTGCATCTTCTACTTCAACTGCACCAGCACCTCCATCCGGTGCCACCTCCAGCCGTGATACAAGAAAACAGGCACAACCACCATTATCTTCCAAGAGCGCACCTGCGGGTCCTGCACAGCGTTCTTCTTCTTCCATGGCATCAACAGGGCACACACGTGATATTATTTGTCGTCGTTGTAAGGGAGGAGGTCATTATGCGAGGGAATGCAAATCTCCGCGTGTGATGATTGCTACCGCGGATGGTGGATATGAGTCCGCTAGTGACTATGATGAAGAGACATTGGCTCTTATTACACGTGAAGAACATGGTGGAGATGATTCTGATCATGAGACGCAATACATGGCTCCTGAAGACGCTGACAGGTATGAATGTTTAGTTGCTCAACGTGTTTTGAGTGTGCAGGTCACACAAGCTGAGCAAAATCAGAGGCACAATTTGTTCCATACCAAGGGAGTTGTGAAGGAACGTTCTGTGCGCGTCATAATAGACGGAGGGAGCTGCAACAACTTGGCTAGCATGGAGATGGTGATAGAGGCAAAGGTGTCCCGTCTTTCGATGAGATGGTGGATTTCGCTTTGGTGGAAGTCGACTTTGACGATCCGACTACGTACGTGCGAGGACGTCGCGCCTTAGCAATCGCTAAACCAACTCCGAGAGGTTATTGACCACGCCGGAGCACGATCAACCTGACCACGAGGGTCTGTTTCCTGCGAGCAAACGAAGAACAAGCAAGAAACTGAGATTGCAATCTGGATATTGCGAATATAAGATGAAAGCTTTATTGATCAAGGTGGGGTTCTGTGACGCCTTTGTCTGGTCGTTGAACACAAACGAAGTACGCGAAGTTGCAGCTATGACGAACTTTTAATCTAAACAAAACCCAAGGTCTAAACGATGCCCTAAGGGCTGTATATATGGAGGAAGAGGGGGTGGATTTCGTGGCCCTTGGTGGAGGGGTCCGAAATCAACCCTATCTCTTGTTTCCCCACACATACGGACTCTAAAAATAGCCTATACTTATGTATTTCGAAATTACATGGGCCTGGCCCAATAATAAGGTGACGCAGCACCTAAAATAGCCTCGGGACGAAATTTATGAAGTGGCATCTTGTATATTTCGTCCAAGGCTTCATGCTCCCATTATGGTGGCTTCAAAGTCCTGAAATCATCACTTGTAACTCCGTTCTTGTTCCCCTTGCGCATGCCATCATCTCCATGCTTGTTCTTGCTCCAATGTTCATCCTTCTCCAAGCTAGGCCCTTCATTTGTAAGCAAAACAAATGTATCCAATTTAGGCAGCATCATATTCTCATGAACATTAGAATCATTTCCAAGAAACGAAAGTACCTGGTAATTTAGTTGGCGTGCACGAGCTCTAGTAATTGGTCCAGTATGTATAGCAGCAGGGGCTGTGGGTGTAACAATTGTATTGATGTCCTCATCAGAGGGAGCTGCAACAACTTGGCTAGCATGGAGATGGTGGAGAAGCTTTCTCTCACCACAAGACCACATCCACATCCTTACTACATCCAATGGTTCAACAACAGCGGCAAGGTTAAGGTAACACGTACTGTTCGTGTGCATTTTAGTATCTCTACATATGCTGATTATGTTGATTGTGATGTGGTACCTATGCAAGCATGTTCCTTATTACTTGGTAGACCATGGCAATTTGATAAAAATTCTGTACACCATGGTAGAAACAATCACTATACTCTTGTTCATAAGGATAAAAATATTACTTTGCTTCCTATGACTCCTGATTCCATTTTGAAAGATGATATTAATAGAGCAAATAAAGCAAAACAGGAGACGAATAAGAGTGAAAATCAGATTGTGGCAAAAGAATTTGAGCAACAAATGAAGCCTAACAATAAACCATCTAGTGTTGCTTCTGAAATTAAATTGAAAAGTGCATGTTTATTTGCCACCAAATCTAATATTGATGAGCTAGATTTCGGAAAATCTGTTTGCTATGCTTTTGTGTGCAAAGAGGCATTATTTTCATTCGAGGACGTGCCTTCCTCTTTGCCTCCTGCTGTCACTAACATTTTGCAGGAGTTCGCTGACGTCTTTCCACAAGACGTGCCACCGGGATTACCGCCTATTCGAGGGATTGAGCATCAGATTGACTTAATTCCCGGTGCTTCACTGCCAAACCGTGCACCATACCGTACCAATCCAGAGGAGACGAAGGAGATTATGCGCCAAGTACAAGAGCTTCTCGACAAAGGTTATATACGCGAATCCCTTAGTCCTTGTGCTGTTCCTATTATTCTAGTGCCGAAAAAGGATGGTACATCACGTATGTGTGTTGATTGTAGAGGCATTAATAATATTACTATTCGTTATCGTCATCCTATTCCTAGGCTAGATGATATGCTTGATGAATTGAGTGGTTCTACAATATTCTCCAAAGTTGATCTGCGTAGTGGCTACCACCAAATTCGTATGAAATTGGGAGATGAATGGAAAACAGCATTTAAAACTAAGTTTGGATTATATGAGTGGTTAGTCATGCCTTTTGGGTTAACTAATGCACCTAGTACTTTCATGAGATTAATGAACGAAGTTTTACGTGCTTTCATTGGACGATTTGTGGTAGTTTACTTTGATGACATACTGATTTATAGCAGATCTTTGGAAGAACATTTGGAACATTTACGTGCTGTTTTTATTGCTCTACGTGATGCACGTTTGTTTGGTAACCTTGGGAAGTGCACCTTTTGCACCGACCGAGTATCTTTTCTTGGCTATGTTGTTACTCCACAGGGAATTGAAGTTGACAAAGCCAAGATTGAAGCTATTGAGAGTTGGCCGCAGCCCAAAACGGTCACACAAGTGAGGAGTTTTCTTGGCCTCGATGGATTCTATAGGCGTTTTGTGAGAGATTTCAGCACCATTGCTGCACCTCTCAACGAGCTTACAAAGAAGGATGTGCCTTTTGTTTGGGGTACCGCACAGGAAGAAGCCTTCACGGTATTGAAAGATAAGTTGACACATGCTACTTTACTCCAACTTCCTGATTTTAATAAGACTTTTGAGCTTGAATGTGATGCTAGTGGAATTGGATTAGGAGGTGTGTTATTACAAAGTGGCAAACCTGTTGCATACTTTTCTGAAAAATTGAGTGGGCCTAGTCTGAATTATTCTACTTATGATAAAGAATTATATGCTCTTGTTCGGACTTTAGAAACATGGCAACATTATTTATGGCCCAAAGAGTTTGTTATACATTCTGATCATGAATCTTTGAAACATATTAAAAGTCAAGCTAAACTGAATCGTAGACATGCTAAATGGGTTGAATTCACTGAGACTTTCCCTTATGTCATTAAACACAAGAAGGGAAAAGAAAATGTTATTGCTGATGCATTGTGTCGTCGCTATACTATGCTTTCACAACTTGACTTCAAAATATTTGGTTTGGAGACCATCAAAGATCAATATGTGCATGATGCTGATTTTAAAGATGTAATGCAGAATTGTAAAGAAGGAAGAATGTGGAACAAGTTTGTCGTTAACGATGGATTTGTGTTTCGTGCTAACAAGCTATGCATTCCAGCTAGCTCCGTTCGTCTTTTGTTGTTGCAGGAGGCGCATGGAGGAGGATTAATGGGACACTTTGGCGTGAAGAAGACGGAGGACGTACTTGCTACACATTTCTTTTGGCCAAAGATGAGACGGGATGTTGAGCGTTTTATTGCTCGATGCACTACATGTCAAAAAGCTAAGTCACGACTCAATCCTAATGGTTTATATATGCCTTTGCCTGTACCTAGTGTTCCTTGGGAGGATATATCTATGGACTTTGTTTTAGGTTTACCTCGAACAAAGAAGGGGAGGGATAGCATATTTGTTGTCGTGGATAGATTCTCGAAAATGGCACACTTTATACCATGTCATAAAAGCGATGATAATGTTAATGTTGCTGATTTGTTCTTTCGTGAAATTATTCGCTTGCATGGTGTGCCAAATACTATTGTTTCAGATCGTGATACTAAATTTCTTAGCCACTTTTGGAGATGTTTATGGGCTAAGTTGGGGACTAAACTGCTTTTTAGTACTACTTGTCACCCCCAAACTGATGGACAAACTGAAGTAGTCAATAGAACGTTGTCTACTATGCTTAGGGCTGTTTTGAAGAATAATAAGAAAATGTGGGAGGAATGCTTGCCTCATATTGAATTTGCTTATAATCGTTCATTGCATTCTACTACTAAGATGTGCCCTTTTGAAGTTGTGTATGGTTTCCTACCTCGTGCACCTATTGATTTGTTGCCTCTTCCATCTTCGGAGAAGGTTAATTTTGATGCTAAACAACGTGCTGAATTGATTTTAAAAATGCATGAGTTAACTGAGGAAAACATTGAGCGTATGAATGCTAAATATAAACTTGCTGGAGATAAGGGTAGAAAACATGTTGTGTTTGCACCTGGAGATCTTGTTTGGTTACATTTGCGTAAGGATAGATTTCCTGATTTGCGCAAATCAAAGCTAATGCCACGTGCTGATGGTCCCTTCTTGTGTTAGAGAAAATAAATGATAATGCATATAAACTTGAGTTGCCTGCAGATTTTGGGGTTAGTCCCACTTTTAACATTGCAGATTTGAAGCATTATGTGGGTGAGGAAGATGAACTTCCGTCGAGGACGACTTCATTTCAAGAAGGGGAGGATGATGAGGACATCAATACAATTGTTACACCCACAGCCCCTGCTGCTATACATACTGGACCAATTACTAGAGCTCGTGCACGCCAACTAAATTATCAGGTACTTTCGTTTCTTGGTAATGATTCTAATGTTCATGAGAATATGATGCTGCCTAAATTGGATACATTTGTTTTGCTTACAAATGAAGGGCCTAGCTTGGAGAAGGATGAACATTGGAGCAAGAACAAGCATGGAGATGATGGCATGCGCAAGGGGAACAAGAACGGAGTTACAAGTGATGATTTCAGGACTTTGAAGCCACCATAATGTGTGCATGAAGCCTTGGACGAAATATACAAGATGTCACTTCATAAATTTCGTCCCGAGGCTATTTTAGGTGCTGCGTCACCTTATTATTGGGCCAGGCCCATGTAATTTCGAAATACATAAGTATAGGCTATTTTTAGAGTCCGTATGTGTGGGGAAACAAGAGATAGGGTTGATTTCGGACCCCTCCACCAAGGGCCACGAAATCCACCCCCTCTTCCTCCATATATACAGCCCTTAGGGCATCGTTTAGACCTTGGGTTTTGTTTAGATTAAAAGTTCGTCATAGCTGCAACTTCGCGTACTTCGTTTGTGTTCAACGACCAGACAAAGGCGTCACAGAACCCCACCTTGATCAATAAAGCTTTCATCTTATATTCGCAATATCCAGATTGCAATCTCAGTTTCTTGCTTGTTCTTCGTTTGCTCGCAGGAAACAGACCCTCGTGGTCAGGTTGATCGTGCTCCGGCGTGGTCAATAACCTCTCGGAGTTGGTTTAGCGATTGCTAAGGCGCGACGTCCTCGCACGTTCGTAGTCGGATCGTCAAAGTCGACTTCCAAAGCGAAATCCACTATCTCATCGAAAGACGGGACACCTTTGCCTCTATCAAGCAGAATCCGAGTCAAACTACAAGTCCAAAGGTGTTACATCACCTCCACTTGGGCCCATGAGCCTTGTACGACCTAGGGTTAGTTTTAGGCTGCCTTGGGACGTCCTCCCACCTCCTTGGCCGCCACCCCTTGCTCCTATATAAGTAGATCCATCTAGTAGCTTTTTCCTTGGGATTTGTTTAGTTAAAAGTTAGCCATTGCAACTTCGTGTACTTCGTTTGTGTCCAACGACCAGACCAAGACCGCTTACGGATCCTCACCTTTATCAATACTTCATATATACTCGCAATATTCAGATTGCTTTTATCATATTCTTGCTTGTTCTTCGATTGCTTGCAGGAATAGATTGCTCGGTGAGAATTTCCAGTTTTTCCTAGATTAGATCTATTTTCTTACCTATTGTCCAAGAAAAAGCCACAAAACAAAAGTTAGATCTATTCATCCTTTGTCCTAGCCAGACTGAGCCTTTGCAATTTTCTTTTCATTGTTTGCATTATTGAATTATCGGTTGCATCGCCGTGTCGAGTTGCTGGTCTTAGTGTCTAGTTCCTTTAGAGTTTCGAGTTCTGTTCACATTAGTCACGCAGCTGCTGCATCATTATCCCATCCGCTGTCCACCATCCCATCCACCAATTTCCACCATGTGCTACGCACTGTTTATTGTCATAATCATAGTTGAGGTCACTCACATCTTCGCCTGATCGAATCTGCATCTTATCTAGTTTGTCTTGGAAAGAGGGAGAAAAAGAAGATAAAGAAAAAAAAGAGAGAAAAAAGGAAAGAAAAAAAAAGAAAAAGAGAGAGAAGAAAAAGAAAAAAAAGCGTGAGAAAAAAAGAGAGAAGAAAAAAAAATTGGATCTATCTAGAATCAATCTCGTACCTGAATTCGGATTGGAATCTGTTTTGCGCACTGTTCAGTAAAACAGGTGTATCTTCCTCATACGAAGTCCGTTTTGGCTCCGTGAGTACTCAAATTGAAGCTAGCAACGAGCCTCATCTAAATAGTTGCAGAAGCTAGTTCAATATTTGACACCTCAAAATCGGCTTGTAAATAGGTCTTTTTGCCCTCCGAAGTTCGTGAACACAACTTGTTCCAATTTTTCAGGCCAGTTTTAGAATTCTTTGACTCCTCATATCAACTCGGAATTGAGTGATTCTTTTTGCATTGGAAAGCTTGAGTTAGTAGCATTCTTTGAAAGAATTTATCAGACAATTGTCTCAAACTTTTCAAGAGGAAAGTTGGAGAGAGAGTTGTTGTATATCCTGCTTGGCAGTTGTTTTTCATCATTATCTTCACTGCCGTTGTGATCTTCACTTATATCTTGCTGTCAAGAGCTACTTAGTATCCTTCATTGATGCTAGTTGTGCTACGCCGTGACCTTATTAGTGTTCTAGGCTCGCGTCTCTAGTCCGGTCTAGCCTAGGACCAGCACAGTACCGTCGTTGAGCGTTTATTCAACATTGCATCTTTGAATTGATTATTGCTAATCTTTTGCTACCATATATAGCCAACCCAGCTCCACATATTTCTACACCGTGTATACGTACGCTCCCCTGGCAATCGCTTTACTCAATATTCGGAGTTACTTGACACCGCTGGTTGCCGATCACCGCCTGCTGCATGGTAAGAACTTGTAAGACATTGATTTTTGCTTTACTGTGAGCGTTTTACCACCACATCCTAGTAGTTATAGGAACATTATTTTTGGGTTTTGTTTCTTGTTCTACTAATCATGACAGGATCCAGAGTCAATTCATGGGCTTTGTCGATCGCGGGAAACGTGCCACCACCTTTGCAAATACCACAACCGTCACGAGAGGTGCACAAACATCCAAATGCACATGATCAGGTTAATGTATCTATACCACCATTTAATGGCCGTTTTAAACCTACTTTATATATTGAATGGGAGTTCGACATAAAAAATATATTTGCTTCCCATAATTTCGATGAACATAAAAAGGTTAAGGTTGTGGTTGGTTCTTTCACTGGTTATGCTTTGGTTTGGTGGAGTGAATATTGTCGGTTACACCCTGATTATATACCTACTACTTGGGATGATTTGAAACTTGCCATGCGACATACTTTCGTCCCTGCTTATTATACTCGTGACATGATTAAGAAGTTGCAACACTTAAAACAAGGTAGTGAAACTGTAACAAAATATTATGATGATTTACAAACTACCTTGTTGCATTCCTCTTTAGAAGAAAGTGAAGATGATTTTATGGATAGATTTTGGGGAGGATTAAACCGTGATATTCAAGAGATACTAATTCATGAAGAGTGTTATCCTATGGACCATTTGTATCATCTTGCTTGCAAAGCTGAACAGGAAATAAAACGACGTGTTGGCCACGAGGAGAACAAGCGCACGGTGCACATTCCAAGAGTTGATATGATTGTTCCTTCAACTACTAGGCATACTATGACAACCACATCCGTTGTTGTCAGGACTACATCACCTCCACCATGTGACACATCGCCCCCGAGAGTGGCTACATCATCTGAGTTGATCATAAGAGGTAATGACAAAGGTACTGATCTTCCATCTCTACATGAGAATGATGAATGCCTTGTCAATTTGAATGCACCATCTGATGAGCTACCCACTACTTTGATCACACCACCTATTTTAGAGGACTACGTTGATAATTTGACTTTGCCATGTGATCAAACAACTGAAATGCCAACAATTTTGAGTGCACCCATTGAATTAACTATTGATGCAAAAGAACCAATGCATAATCATTTTGATATGACCTCTAATCTTGGTGATGATTCTGTGTTGAATGACTTATTGCATGTTTGCTTATTTAAGCATGTTGTAGCATGTAAATTTGATGCAAGTAAGGTTTATTCACCAATGTTGGGATGGTTTAATGATGAACATTGTCAATCTTTTGAAATGAATAAGAGCTTCACTTATATGTGCAAACTGAGTTGCAATATTTTCATGCCTTCTACTTCTTGTGCTAATTTTTTGGCTTTAGATTTTATGAACTATGCAACTTACTCATCTATTCATGTGTCATATATGCAAAAATCAAGGGAAGTAAAAATGGATGACATATACATATACAACATGTACACCTTGTCTCTTTTGTTAGCCACATTTCAGATTAAGCAACGCCGAGGACGGCTTTATTTTCAAGAAGGGGAGGATGATGAGGACATGACTACCTTGGATATGACCAAAAATATTGCATATATGCATATTTGTCAGGTGATTTCTAGTGCAAACTATTCAATAATCTATTTATGTTATCCAGAACAAAAATACTTCACACACTTTTGTGTTTTGTCTAATTGCAGGTGTATGGGACATTTGTACAATCCACATATGAAGATAAGGAAGAAAGAGATGTTTATTTGCTGTCCAAAAAGTTCTCTCACGTCACTTTTGGCCCAAGAGAAGATAGAGTCCAAGTCTCTCACGTTCTGGATTCAGATTCGGACTGCACAGACACACCTGACTCAAAACGCACACAAGTTTTTCATACAGACTCCGAATTGGGTGATTTTTTTTTGTTGGAAACTAGATTTCGTGCACTTTCCAACCCAATTGGAATCACCTTCAAATTCGTCCGGAGCGTTGAGTTGTGGACGAAACAATCTGATGCTGCAGCAGAATCCGAGTCAAACTACAAGTCCAAAGGTGTTACATCACCTCCACTTGGGCCCATTGGCCTTGTACGACCTAGATTTAGTTTTAGGCTGCCTTGGGACGTCCTCCCACCTCCTTGGCCGCCACCCCTTGCTCCTATATAAGTAGATCCATCTAGTAGCTTTTCCTTGGGATTTGTTTAGTTAAAAGTTAGCCATTGCAACTTCGTGTACTTCGTTTGTGTCCAACGACCAGACCAAGACCGCTTACGGATCCCCACCTTTATCAATACTTCATATATACTCGCAATATTCAGATTGCTTTTATCATATTCTTGCTTGTTCTTCGATTGCTTGCAGGAATAGACCTTCGTGATCGGGACACCCTTTGCCTCTATCAAGTGGTATCAGTTTTCAGGTTGCTCGGTGAGGATACAAAGGACAGTTCATCTCCGTACGGAGGCCTTGATGGTCTTCCCTAGAAAGGTGATGAGGACATGACTACCTTGGATATGACCAAAAATATTGCATATATGCATATTTGTCAGGTGATTTCTAGTGCAAACTATTCAATAATCTATTTATGTTATCCAGAACAAAAATACTTCACACACTTTTGTGTTTTGTCTAATTGCAGGTGTATGGGACATTTGTACAATCCACATATGAAGATAAGGAAGAAAGAGATGTTTATTTGCTGTCCAAAAAGTTCTCTCACGTCACTTTTGGCCCAAGAGAAGATAGAGTCCAAGTCTCTCACGTTCTGGATTCAGATTCGGACTGCACAGACACACCTGACTCAAAACGCACACAAGTTTTTCATACGGACTTCGAATTGGGTGATTCTTTTTTTGTTGGAAACTAGATTTCGTGCACTTTCCAACCCAATTGGAATCACCTTCAAATTCGTCCGGAGCGTTGAGTTGTGGACGAAACAATCTGATGCTGCAGCAGAATCCGAGTCAAACTATAAGTCCAAAGGTGTTACATCACCTCCACTTGGGCCCATTGGCCTTGTACGACCTAGATTTAGTTTTAGGCTGCGTTGGGACGTCCTCCCACCTCCTTGGCCTCCACCCCTTGCTCCTATATAAGTAGATCCATCTAGTAGCTTTTCCTTGGGATTTGTTTAGTTAAAAGTTAGCCATTGCAACTTCGTGTACTTCGTTTGTGTCCAACGACCAGACCAAGACCGCTTACGGATCCCCACCATTATCAATACTTCATATATATTTGCAATATCCAGATTGCTTTATCATATTCTTGCTCGTTCTTCGATTGCTTGCAGGAATAGACCTTCGTGGTCAGGTTGATCGTGCTCCGGCGTGGTCAATAACCTCTCGGAGTTGGTTTAGCGATTGCTAAGGCGCAACGTTGTGCACGTTTGTAGTCGGATCGTCAAAGTCGTCTCCACCAAATCGGTAGTTATCATCTCATCGAAAGATCGGGACACCCCGCCTCTATCAGCATTCCTCCCACATTTTCTTATTACTCTTCAAAACAGCCCTAAGCATAGTAGACAATGTTCTATTGACTACTTCAGTTTGGCCATCAGTTTGGGGGTGACAAGTAGTACTAAAAAGCAGTTTAGTCCCCAACTTAGCCCATAAACATCTCCAAAAGTGGCTAAGAAATTTAGTATCACGATCTGAAACAATAGTATTTGGCACACCATGCAAGCGAATAATTTCACGAAAGAACAAATCAGCAACATTAACAGCATCATCGCTTTTATGACATGGTATAAAGTGTGCCATTTACGAGAATCTATCCACGACAACAAATATGCTATCCCTCCCCTTCTTTGTTCGAGGTAAACCTAAAACAAAGTCCATAGATATATCCTCCCAAGGAACACTAGGTACAGGCAAAGGCATATATAAACCATGAGGATTGAGACGTGACTTAGCTTTTTGACATGTAGTGCAGCGAGCAATAAAACGCTCAACATCCCGTCTCATCTTTGGCCAAAAGAAATGTGTAGCTAGTACGTCCTCCGTCTTCTTCACGCCAAAGTGTCCCATCAATCCTCCTCCATGCGCCTCCTGCAACAACAAAAGACGAACGGAGCTAGCTGGAATGCATAGCTTGTTAGCACGAAACACAAATCCATCGTTAACGACAAACTTGTTCCACATTCTTCCTTCTTTACAATTCTGCATTACATCTTTAAAATTAGCATCATGCACATATTGATCTTTGATGGTCTCCAAACCAAATATTTTGAAGTCAAGTTGTGAAAGCATAGTATAGCGACGAGACAATGCATCAGCAATAACATTTTCTTTTCCCTTCTTGTGTTTAATGACATAAGGGAAAGTCTCAATGAATTCAACCCATTTAGCATGTCTACGATTCAGTTTAGCTTGACTTTTAATATGTTTCAAAGATTCATGATCAGAATGTATAACAAATTCTTTGGGCCATAAATAATGTTGTCATGTTTCTAAAGTCCGAACAAGAGCATATAATTCTTTATCATAAGTAGAATAATTCAGACTAGGCCCACTCAATTTTTCAGAAAAGTATGCAACAGGTTTGCCATCTTGTAATAACACACCTCCTAATCCAATTCCACTAGCATCACATTCAAGCTCAAAAGTCTTATTAAAATCAGGAAGTTGGAGTAAAGGAGCATGTGTCAACTTATCTTTCAATACCGAGAAGGCTTCTTCCTATGCGGTACCCCAAAGAAAAGGCACATCTTTCTTTGTAAGCTCATTGAGAGGTGCAGCAATGGTACTGAAATCTCTCACAAAACGCCTATAGAATCCAGCGAAGCCAAGAAAACTCCTCACTTGTGTGACCGTTTTGGGCTGCGGCCAACTCTCAATAGCTTCAATCTTGGCTTTATCAACTTCAATTCCCTGTGGAGTAACAACATAGCCAAGAAAAGATACTCGATCGGTGCAAAAGGTGCACTTCCCAAGGTTACCAAACAAACGTGCATCACGTAGAGCAATAAAAATAGCACGTAAATGTTCCAAATGTTCTTCCAAAGATCTGCTATAAATCAGTATATCATCAAAATAGACTACCACAAATCGTCCAATGAAAGCACGTAAAACTTCGTTCATTAGTCTCATGAAAGTACTAGGCGCATTAGTTAACCCAAAAGGCATGACTAACCACTCATATAATCCAAACTTAGTTTTAAAAGCTGTTTTCCATTCATCCCCCAATTTCATACGAATTTGATGGTATCCACTACGCAAATGAACTTTGGAGAATATTGTAGAGCCACTCAATTCATCAAGCATATCATCTAGTGATAGAGGCGAGGGTGTCCCGATCTTTCGATGAGATGATAACTATCGATTTGGTGGAGACGACTTTGACGATCCGACTACAAACGTGCACAACGTTGCGCCTTAGCGATCGCTAAACCAATCTCCTGAGGTTACTGACGATGCCGGAAGCACGGTCAGCCTGACCACGAAGGTCTATTCCTGCAAGCAATCGAAGAACGAGCAAATATGATAAAGCAATCTGAATATTGCAAATATATATGAGGTATTGATAATGGTGGGGATCCGAAAGCGGTCTTGGTCTGGTCGTTGGACACAAACGAAGTACACGAAGTTGCAATGGCTAACTTTTAACTAAACAAATCCCAAGGAAAAGCTACTAGATGGATCTACTTATATAGGAGCAAGGAGTGGCGGCCAAGGAGGTGGGAGGACGTCCCAAGACAGCCTAAAACTAAATCTAGGTCGTACAAGGCCAATGGGCCCAAGTGGAGGTGATGTAACACCTTTGGACTTGTAGTTTGACTCGGATTCTGCTGCAGCATCAGATTGTTTCGTCCACAACTCAACGCTCCGGACGAATTTGAAGGTGATTCCAATTGGGTTGGAAAGTGCACGAAATCTAGTTTCCAACAAAAAAAGAATCACCCAATTCGGAGTCCGTATGAAAAACTTGTGTGCGTTTTGAGTCAGGTATGTCTGTGCAGTCCGAATCTGAATCCAGAACGTGAGAGACTTGGACTCTATCTTCTCTTGGGCCAAAAGTGACGTGAGAGAACTTTTTGGACAGCAAATAAACATCTCTTTATTCCTTATCTTCATATGTGGATTGTACAAATGTCCCATACACCTGCAATTAGACAAAACACAAAAGTGTGTGAAGTATTTTTGTTCTGGATAACATAAATAGATTATTGAATAGTTTGCACTAGAAATCACTTGACAAATATGCATATATGCAATATTTTTGGTCATATCCAAGGTAGTCATGTCCTCATCATCCTCCCCTTCTTGAAAATAAAGCCGTCCTCGGCGTTGCTTAATCTGAAATGTGGCTAACAAAAGAGACAAGGTGTACATGTTGTATATGTATATGTCATCCATTTTTACTTCCCTTGATTTTTGCATATATGACACATGAATAGATGAGTAACTTGCATAGTTCATAAAATCTAAAGCCAAAAAATTAGCACAAAAAGTAGAAGGCATGAAAATATTGCAACTCAGTTTGCACATATAAGTGAAGCTCTTACTCATTTCAAAAGATTGACAATGTTCATCATTAAACCATCCCAACATTGGTGAATAAACCTTACTTGCATCAAATTTACATGCTACAACATGCTTAAATAAGCAAACATGCAATAAGTCATTCAACACAGAATCATCACCAAGATTAGATGATAGAGGCGGGGGTCCCGATCTTTCGATGAGATGATAACTATCGATTTGGTGGAGACGACTTTGACGATCCGACTACAAACGTGCACAACGTTGCGCCTTAGCAATCGCTAAACCAATCTCCTGAGGTTACTGATGATGCTGGAAGCACGGTCAGCCTGACCACGAAGGTCTATTCCTGCAAGCAATCGAATAACGAGCAAGAATGTGATAAAGCAATCTGAATATTGCAAATATATATGAAGTATTGATAATGGTGGGGATCTGGAAGCGGTCTTGGTCTGGTCGTTGGACACAAACGAAGTACACGAAGTTGCAATGGCTAACTTTTAACTAAACAAATCCCAGGAAAAGCTACTAGATGGATCTACTTATATAGGAGCAAGGGGTGGCGGCCAAGGAGGTGGGAGGATGTCCCAAGGCAGCCTAAAACTAAATCTAGGTCGTACAAGGCCAATGGGCCCAAGTGGAGGTGATGTAACACCTCTGGACTTGTAGTTTGACTCGGATTCTGCTGCAGCATCAGATTGTTTCGTCCACAACTCAACGCTCCGGACGAATTTGAAGGTGATTCCAATTGGGTTGGAAAGTGCACGAAATCTAGTTTCCAACAAAAAAAGAATCACCCAATTCGGAGTCCGTATGAAAAACTTGTGTGCGTTTTGAGTCAGGTGTGTCTGTGCAGTCCGAATCTGAATCCAGAACGTGAGAGACTTGGACTCTATCTTCTCTTGGGCCAAAAGTGACGTGAGAGAACTTTTTGGACAGCAAATAAACATCTCTTTCTTCCTTATCTTCGTATGTGGATTGTACAAATGTCCCATACACCTGCAATTAGACAAAACACAAAAGTGTGTGAAGTATTTTTGTTCTGGATAACATAAATAGATTATTGAATAGTTTGCACTAGAAATCACCTGACAAATATGCATATATGCAATATTTTTGGTCATATCCAAGGTAGTCATGTCCTCATCATCCTCCCCTTCTTGAAAATAAAGCCGTCCTCGGCGTTGCTTAATCTGAAATGTGGCTAACAAAAGAGACAAGGTGTACATATTGTATATGTATATGTCATCCATTTTTACTTCCCTTGATTTTTGCATATATGACACATGAATAGATGAGTAACTTGCATAGTTCATAAAATCTAAAGCCAAAAAATTAGCACAAGAAGTAGAAGGCATGAAAATATTGCAACTCAGTTTGCACATATAAGTGAAGCTCTTATTCATTTCAAAAGATTGACAATGTTCATCATTAACCCATCCCAACATTGGTGAATAAACCTTACTTGCATCAAATTTACATGCTACAACATGCTTAAATAAGCAAACATGCAATAAGTCATTCAACACAGAATCATCACCAAGATTAGAGGTCATATCAAAATGATTAAACATTGGTTCTTTTGCATCAATAGTTAATTCAATGGGTGCACTCAAAATTGTTGGTATTTCAGTTGTTTGATCATATGGCAAAGTCAAATTATCAACGTAGTCCTCTAAAATAGGTGGTGTGATCAAAGTAGTGGGTAGCTCATCAGATGGTGCATTCAAATTGACAAGGCATTCATCATTCTCATGTAGAAATGGAAGATCAGTACCTTTGTCATTACCTCTTATGATCAACTCAGATGATGTAGCCACTCTCGGGGGCGATGTGTTACATGGTGGAGGTGATGTAGTCCTGACAACAACGGATGTGGTTGTCATAGTATGCCTAGTAGTTGAAGGAACAATCATATCAACTCTTGGAATGTGCACCGTGCGCTTCTTCTCCTCGTGGCCAACATGTCGTTTTATTTCCTATTCAGCTTTGCAAGCAAGATGAAACAAATGGTCCATAGGATAACACTCTTCATGAATTAGTATCTCTTGAATATCACGGTTTAATCCTCCCCAAAATCTATCCATAAAATCATCTTCACTTTCTTCTAAAGAGGAATGCAGCAAGGTAGTTTGTAAATCATCATAATATTTTGTTATAGTTTCACTACCTTGTTTTAAGTGTTGCAACTTCTTAAGCATGTCACGAGTATAATAAGCAGGGACGAAAGTATGTCGCATGGCAAGTTTCAAATCATCCCAAGTAGTAGGTATATAATCAGGGTGTAACCGACAATATTCACTCCACCAAACCAAAGCATAACCAGTGAAAGAACCAACCGCAACCTTAACCTTTTTATGTTCATCGAAATTATGGGAAGCAAATATATTTTTTATGTTGAACTCCCATTCAATATATAAAGCAGGTTTAAAATGGCCATTAAATGGTGGTATAGATACATTAACCTGATCATGTGCATTTGGATGTTTGTGCACCTCTCGTGACGGTTGTGGTATTTGCAAAGGTGGTGGCATGTCTCCCGCGATCGACAAAGCCCATGAATTGACTCTGGATCCTGTCATGATTAGTAGAACAAGAAACAAAATCCAAAAATAATGTTCTTATAACTACTAGGATGTGGTGGTAAAACGCTCACAGTAAAGCAAATATCAATGTCTTACAAGTTCTTACCATGCAGCAGGCGGTGATCGGCAACCAGCGGTGTCAACTAACTCCGAATATTGAGTAAAGCGATTGCCAGGGGAGCGTACGTATACACGGTGTAGAAATATGTGGAGCTGGGTTGGCTATATATGGTAGCAAAAGATTAGCAATAATCAATTCAAAGATGCAATATTGAATAAACGCTCAACGACGGTACTGTGCTGGTCCTAGGCTAGACCGGACTAGAGACGCGAGCCTAGAACACTAATAAGGTCACGACGTAGCACAACTAGCATCAATGAAGGATACTAAGTAGCTCTTGACAGCAAGATATAAGTGAAGATCACAACGGCAGTGAAGATAATGATGAAAAACAACTGCCAAGCAGGATATACAACAACTCTCTCTCCAACTTTCCTCTTGAAAAGTTTGAGACCATTTTCTGATAAATTCTTTCAAAGAATGCTACTAACTCAAGCTTTCCAATGCAAAAAGAATCACTCAATTCCGAGTTGATATGAGGAGTCAAAGAATTCTAAAACTGGCCTAAAAAATTGGAACAAGTTGTGTTCACGAACTTCGGAGGGCAAAAAGACCTATTTAGAAGCCGATTTTGAGGTGTCAAATATTGAACTAGCTTCTGCAACTATTTAGATGCGGCTCGTCGCTATCTTCAATTTGAGTACTCACGGAGCCAAAACGGACTTCGTATGAGGAAGATACACCTGTTTTACTGAACAGTGCGCAAAACAGATTCCAATTCGAATTCAGGTACGAGATTGATTCTAGATAGATCCAATTTTTTTTTCTTCTCTCTTTTTTTTCTCAACCTTTTTTTCTTTTTCTTCTCTCTCTTTTTCTTTTTTTCTTTCCTTTTTTCTCATTTTTTTCTCTATCTTTTTTTTTCTTTCCAAGACAAACTAGATAAGATGCAGATTGGATCAGGCGAAGATGTGAATGACCTCAACTATGATTATGACAATGAACAGTGCGTAGCACGTGGTGGAAATTAATAGATGGGATGGTGGACAGCGGAAGGGATAATGATGCAGCGGCGGCGTGACTAATGTGAACAGAACTCGAGACTCTAAAGGAACTAGACGCTAAGACCAGCAACTCGACACGGCGATGCAACCGATAATTCAATAATGCAAACAATGAAAAGAAAATTGCAAAGGCTCAGTCTGGCTAGGACAAAGGATGAATAGATCTAACTTTTGTTTTGTGGCTTTTTCTTGGACAATAGGTAAGAAAATAAATCTAATCTAGGAAAAACTGGAAATTCTCACCGAGCAACCTGAAAACTGATACCACTTGATAGAGGCGAGGGTGTCCCGATCTTTCGATGAGATGATAACTATCGATTTGGTGGAGACGACTTTGACGATCCGATTACAAACGTGCACAACGTTGCGCCTTAGCAATCGCTAAACCAATCTCCTGAGGTTACTGACGATGCCGGAAGCACGGTCAGCCTGACCACGAAGGTCTATTCCTGCAAGCAATCGAAGAACGAGCAAGAATATGATAAAGCAATCTGAATATTGTAAATATATATGAGGTATTGATAATGTGGGGATCCGGAAGCGGTCTTGGTCTGGTCGTTGGACACAAACGAAGTACACGAAGTTGCAATGGCTAACTTTTAACTAAACATATCCCAAGGAAAAGCTACTAGATGGATCTACTTATATAAGAGCAAGGGGTGGCGGCCAAGGAGGTGGGAGGACGTCCCAAGGCAGCCTAAAACTAAATCTAGGTTGATGAGGACATGACTACCTTGGATATCACCAAAAATATTGCATATATGCATATTTGTCAGGTGGTTTCTAGTGCAAACTATTCAATAATCTATTTATGTTATCCAGAACAAAAATACTTCACACACTTTTGTGTTTTGTCTAATTGCAGGTGTATGGGACATTTGTACATTCCACATATGAAGATAAGGAAGAAAGAGATGTTTATTTGCTGTCCAAAAAGTTCTCTCACGTCACTTTTGGCCCAAGAGAAGATAGAGTCCAAGTCTCTCACGTTCTGGATTCAGATTCGGACTGCACAGACATACCTGACTCAAAACGCACACAAGTTTTTCATACGGACTCCGAATTGGGTGATTCTTTTTTTGTTGGAAACTAGATTTCGTGCACTTTCCAAACCAATTGGAATCACCTTCAAATTCGTCCGGAGCGTTGAGTTGTGGACGAAACAATCTGATGCTGCAGCAGAATCCGAGTCAAACTACAAGTCCAAAGGTGTTACATCAACTCCACTTGGGCCCATTGGCCTTGTACGACCTAGATTTAGTTTTAGGCTGCCTTGGGACGTCCTCCCACCTCCTTTGCCGCCACCCCTTCTTCCTATATAAGTAGATTCATCTAGTAGCTTTTTCCTTGGAATTTGTTTAGTTAAAAGTTAGCCATTGCAACTTCGTGTACTTCGTTTGTGTCCAACGACCAGACCAAGACCGCTTACGGATCCCCACCTTTATCAATACTTCATATATATTCGCAATATTCAGATTGCTTTTATCATATTCTTGCTCGTTCTTCGATTTGCTTGCAGGAATAGACCTTCGTGGTCAGGTTGATCGTGCTCCGGCGTGGTCAATAACCTCAGGAGATTGGTTTAGCGATTGCTAAGGCGCAACGTCGTGCACGTTTGTAGTCGGATCGTCAAAGTCGTCTCCACCAAATCGGTAGTATCATCTCATCGAAAGATCGGGACACCCCACCTCTATCAAGTGGTATCAGTTTTCAGGTTGCTCGGTGACAATTTCCAGTTTTCCTAGATTAGATTTACTTTCTTACCTATTGTCCAAGAAAAAGCCACAAAAAAGAGTTAGATCTATTCATCCTTGGTCCAAGCCAGTCTGAGCCTTTGCAATTTTCTTTTCATTGATTGCATAGTTGAATTATCGATTGCATCACCGTGTCGAGTTGCTGGTCTTAGTGTCTAGTTCGTTTAGAGTTTCGAGTTCTGTTCACATTAGTCACGCCACCGCTGCATCATTATCTCTTCCGCTGTCCTCCACCCATCCATTAATTTCCACCACGTGCTACCCACCATTCATTGTCATAATAATAGGTGAGATCGTTCACATCTTCACTTGATCCAATATGCATCTTATCTAGTTTGTTTTGGAAAGAGGGAGAAAAAAAGAGAGAGAAAAAACGAGAGAAAAAAAAGGAAAAAAAAGTCAGAGAAAAAAAAAGGAGAGAAAGAAAAAAAAGTGTGAGGAAAAAAAAGAGAGAAGAAAAAAAAACAAAAAAATCGGCACAAACTTTTTCAGAGGAAAGTTGGAGACAAAGTTGTTGATATATCCTGCTTGGCTGTTGTTTCACCTCATTATCTTCACTGCTGTTGTGATCTTCACTTATATCTTGCTGTCAAGAGCTACTTAGTATCCTTCATTGATGCTAGTTGTGCTACGCCGTGACCTCATTAGTGTTCTAGGCTCGCGTCTCTAGTCCGGTCTAGCCTAGGACCAGCACAGTACCATCGTTGAGCGTTTATTCAACATTGCATCTTTGAATTGATTATTGCTAATCTTTTGCTACCATATATAGCCAACCTAGCTCCACATATTTCTACACCGTGTATACGTACGCTCCCCTGGCAATCGCTTTACTCAATATTCGGAGTTACTTGACACCGCTGGTTGCCGATCACCGCCTGCTGCATGGTAAGAACTTGTAAGACATTGATATTTGCTTTACTGTGAGCGTTTTACAACCACATCCTAGTAGTTATAGGAACATTATTTTTGGGTTTTGTTTCTTGTTCTACTAATCATGACAGGATCCAGAGTCAATTCATGGGCTTTGTCCATCGCGGGAGACGTGCCACCACCTTTGCAAATACCACAACCGTCACGAGAGGTGCACAAACATCCAAATGCACATGATCAGGTTAATGTATCTATACCACCATTTAATGGCCGTTTTAAACCTGCTTTATATATTGAATGGGAGTTTGACATAAAAAATATATTCGCTTCCCATAGTTTCGATGAACATAAAAAGGTTAAGGTTGCGGTTGGTTCTTTCACTGGTTATGCTTTGGTTTGGTGGAGTGAATATTGTCGGTTACACCCTGATTATATACCTACTACTTGGGATGATTTGAAACTTGCCATGCGACATACTTTCGTCCCTGCTTATTATACTCGTGACATGATTAAGAAGTTGCAACACTTAAAACAAGGTAGTGAAACTGTAACAAAATATTATGATGATTTACAAACTACCTTGTTGCATTCCTCTTTAGAAGAAAGTGAAGATGATTTTATGGATAGATTTTGGGGAGGATTAAACCGTGATATTCAAGAGATACTAATTCATGAAGAGTGTTATCCTATGGACCATTTGTTTCATCTTGCTTGCAAAGCTGAACAGGAAATAAAACGACGTGTTGGCCACGAGGAGAACAAGCGCACGGTGCACATTCCAAGAGTTGATATGATTGTTCCTTCAACTACTAGGCATACTATGACAACCACATCCGTTGTTGTCAGGACTACATCATCTCCACCATGTGACACATCGCCCTCGAGAGTGGCTACATCATCTGAGTTGATCATAAGAGGTAATGACAAAGGTACTGATCTTCCATCTCTACATGAGAATGATGAATGCCTTGTCAATTTGAATGCACCATCTGATGAGCTACCCACTACTTTGATCACACCACCTATTTTAGAGGACTATGTTGATAATTTGACTTTGCCATGTGATCAAACAACTGAAATACCAACAATTTTGAGTGCACCCATTGAATTAACTATTGATGCAAAAGAACCAATGTTTAATCATTTTGATATGACCTCTAATCTTGGTGATGATTCTGTGTTGAATGACTTATTGCATGTTTGCTTATTTAAGCATGTTGTAGCATGTAAATTTGATGCAAGTAAGGTTTATTCACCAATGTTGGGATGGTTTAATGATGAACATTGTCAATCTTTTGAAATGAATAAGAGCTTCACTTATATGTGCAAACTGAGTTGCAATATTTTCATGCCTTCTACTCTTTGTGCTAATTTTTTGGCTTTAGATTTTATGAACTATGCAAGTTACTCATCTATTCATGTGTCATATATGCAAAAATCAAGGGAAGTAAAAATGGATGACATATACATATACAACATGTACACCTTGTCTCTTTTGTTAGCCACATTTCAGATTAAGCAACGCCGAGGACGGCTTTATTTTCAAGAAGGGGAGGATGATGAGGACATGACTACCTTGGATATGACCAAAAATATTGCATATATGCATATTTGTCAGGTGGTTTCTAGTGCAAACTATTCAATAATCTATTTATGTTATCCAGAACAAAAATACTTCACACACTTTTGTGTTTTGTCTAATTGCAGGTGTATGGGACATTTGTACATTCCACATATGAAGATAAGGAAGAAAGAGATGTTTATTTGCTGTCCAAAAAGTTCTCTCACGTCACTTTTGGCCCAAGAGAAGATAGAGTCCAAGTCTCTCACGTTCTGGATTCAGATTCGGACTGCACAGACATACCTGACTCAAAACGCACACAAGTTTTTCATACGGACTCCGAATTGGGTGATTCTTTTTTTGTTGGAAACTAGATTTCGTGCACTTTCCAACCCAATTGGAATCACCTTCAAATTCGTCCGGAGCGTTGAGTTGTGGACGAAACAATCTGATACTGCAGCAGAATCCGAGTCAAACTACAAGTCCAAAGGTGTTACATCAACTCCACTTGGGGCCATTGGCCTTGTACGACCTAGATTTAGTTTTAGGCTGCCTTGGGACGTCCTCCCACCTCCTTTGCCGCCACCCCTTCTTCCTATATAAGTAGATCCATCTAGTAGCTTTTTCCTTGGAATTTGTTTAGTTAAAAGTTAGCCATTGCAACTTCGTGTACTTCGTTTGTGTCCAACGACCAGACCAAGACCGCTTACGGATCCCCACCTTTATCAATACTTCATATATATTCGCAATATTCAGATTGCTTTTATCATATTCTTGCTCGTTCTTCGATTGCTTGCAGGAATAGACCTTCGTGGTCAGGTTGATCGTGCTCCGGCGTGGTCAATAACCTCAGGAGATTGGTTTAGCGATTGCTAAGGCGCAACGTCGTGCACGTTTGTAGTCGGATCGTCAAAGTCGTCTCCACCAAATCGGTAGTATCATCTCATCGAAAGATCGGGACACCCCGCCTCTATCATAGGTCGTACAAGGCCAATGGGCCCAAGTGGAGGTGATGTAACACCTTTGGACTTGTAGTTTGACTCGGATTCTGCTGCAGCATCAGATTGTTTCGTCCACAACTCAACGCTCCGGACGAATTTGAAGGTGATTCCAATTGGGTTGGAAAGTGCACGAAATCTATTTTCCAACAAAAAAAGAATCACCCAATTCGGAGTCCGTATGAAAAACTTGTGTGCGTTTTGAGTCAGGTATGTCTGTGCAGTCCGAATCTGAATCCAGAACGTGAGAGACTTGGACTCTATCTTCTCTTGGGCCAAAAGTGACGTGAGAGAACTTTTTGGACAGCAAATAAACATCTCTTTCTTCCTTATCTTCATATGTGGATTGTACAAATGTCCCATACACCTGCAATTAGACAAAACACAAAAGTGTGTGAAGTATTTTTGTTCTGGATAACATAAATAGATTATTGAATAGTTTGCACTAGAAATCACCTGACAAATATGCATATATGCAATATTTTTGGTCATATCCAAGCTAGTCATGTCCTCATCATCTAGCCTAGGAATAGGATGACGATAACGAATAGTAATATTATTAATGCCTCTACAATCAACACACATACGCGATGTACCATCCTTTTTCGGCACTAGAATAATAGGAACAGCACAAGGACTAAGTGATTCGCGTATATAACCTTTGTCGAGAAGCTCTTGTACTTGACGCATAATCTCCTTCGTCTCCTCTGGATTGGTATGGTATGGCGCACGGTTTGGCAGTGACGCACCGGGAATTAAGTCAATTTGATGCTCAATCCCTCGAATAGGCGGTAATCCCGGTGGCACGTCTTGTGGAAAGATGTCAGCGAACTCCTGCAAAATGTTAGTGACAGTAGGAGGCAAAGAGGAAGGCACGTCCTCGAATGAAAATAATGCCTCTTTGCACACAAAAGCATAGCAAACAGATTTGCTGAAATCTAGCTCATCAATATCAGATTTGGTGGCAAATAAACATGCACTTTTCAATTTAATTTCAGAAGCAACACTAGATGGTTTATTATTAGGCTTCATTTATTGCTCAAATTCTTTTGCCACAATCTGATTTTCACTCTTATTCTTCTCTTGTTTTGCTTTATTAGCTCTATTAATATCATCTTTCAAAATAGAATCAGGAGTCATAGGGAGCAAAGTAATATTTTTATCCTTATGAACAAGAGTATAGTGATTGTTTCTACCATGGTGTACAGAATTTTTATCAAATTGCCATGGTCTACCAAGTAATAAGGAACATGCTTGCATAGGTACCACATCACAATCAACATAATCAGTAAATGTAGATATACTAAAATGCACACGAACAGTACGTGTTACCTTAACCTTGCCGCTGTTGTTGAACCATTGGATGTAGTAAGGATGTGGATGTGGTCTTGTGGTGAGAGAAAGCTTCTCCACCATCTCCATGCTAGCCAAGTTGTTGCAGCTCCCTCCATCTATGATGACGCGCACAGAACGTTCTTTCACAACTCCCTTGGTATGGAACAAATTGTGCCTCTGATTTTGCTCAGCTTGTGTGACCTGCACACTCAAAACACGTTGAGCAACTAAACATTCATACCTGTCAGCGTCTTCAGGAGCCATTTATTGCGTCTCATGATCAGAATCATCTCCACCATGTTCTTCACGTGTAATAAGAGCCAAAGTCTCCTCATCATAGTCACTAGAGGACTCATATCCACCATCCGCGGTAGCAATCATCACACGCGGAGATTTGCATTCTCTCGCATAATGACCTCCTCCCTTACAACGACGACAAATAATATCACTTGTGTGCCCTGTTGATGCCATGGAAGAAGAAGAACGCTGTGCAGGCCCCGCAGGTGCGCTCTTGGCAGATAATGGTGGTTGTGCCTGTTTTCTTGTATCACAGCTGGAGGTGGCACCGGATGGAGGTGCTGGTGCAGTTGAAGTAGAAGATGCACGTGGTGTCCATGATGAAGGTCGGCCTGCAGAAAAGTTAGTTCGCCCCAATGCTTGTCGATCCTGTACTACACGTTCAGCTTTACAAGCAAGATGGAATAAACGAGTGATATTAGTATACTCCTTATAGTCTAGAATGGTCTGAATCTCTTTATTTAATCCACCCAGAAAACGTGCAAGCATAGCTTCATTCTCCTCAACAATACCACATCTAATCATGCCAGTTTGTAATTCCTGATAATATTCTTCTACAGAATTTTTCCCTTGTCTTAAACGCTGCAATTTTTGAAGCAATTCACGTTAATAATATGGTGGAACCCAACGCGTACGCATAGCACTTTTCAAAGCAGCCCAAGTAGTTGGAATAGGATATAATCTACAATGTTCAGACCACCATACACATGCAAAACTAGTGAAAGCACAAACAGCAGCAGCAACTCGTCTCTCCTCGGGATATTGTAAACATGTAAATCGTTGTTCAGTTTCTAACTCCCAAGTAAGATATATATCAGGAACATATCTACCCTCAAATGGTGGAATATTCAATTTCAGTTTAGGAATATGGACATCATCTCGTACCTGAGGTGGTGGTGCAGGCCTACCATTACGAATATATACCTGAGGTCGACCTGCTTGTGGTGGTACAGGTGGCTGCACGTAGTGCTGATTTTGATCAACCTCATCCTCATAATCTCCCACATAATCATCCTCCTCCGTGATAGAGGCGGGAGTGTCCCGATCTTTCGATGAGATGGTAACTATCGATTTGGTGGAGACGACTTTGACGATCCGACTACAAACGTGCACGACGTTGCGCCTTAGCAATCGCTAAACCAATCTCCAGAGGTTATTGACCACGCCGGTGCACGATCAACCTGACCACGAAGGTCTATTCCTGCAAGCAATCGAAGAACGAGTAAGAATATGATAAAAGCAATCTGAATATTGCAAATATGTATGAAGTATTGATAAATGTGGGGATCCGAAAGCGGTCTTGGTCTAGTCGTTGGACACAAACGAAGTACACGAAGTTGCGTTGGCTAACTTTTAACTAAACAAATCCCAAGGAAAAGCTACTAGATGGATCTACTTATATAGGAGCAAGGGGTGGCGGCCAAGGAGGTGGGAGGACGTCCCAAGGCAGCCTAAAACTAAATCTAGGTCGTACAAGGCCAATGGGCCCAAGTGGAGGTGATGTAACACCTTTGGACTTGTAGTTTGACTCGGATTCTGCTGCAGCATCAGATTGTTTCGTCCACAACTTGATGAGGACATGACTACCTTGGATATGAACAAAAATATTGCATATATGCATATTTGTCAGGTGATTTCTAGTGCAAACTATTCAATAATCTATTTATGTTATCCAGAACAAAAATACTTCACACACTTTTGTGTTTTGTCTAATTGCAGGTGTATGGGACATTTGTACAATCCACATATGAAGATAAGGAAGAAAGAGATGTTTATTCGCTGTCCAAAAAGTTCTCTCGCGTCACTTTTGGCCCAAGAGAAGATAGAGTCCAAGTCTCTCACGTTCTGGATTCATATTCGGACTGCACAGACATACCTGACTCAAAACGCACACAAGTTTTTCATACAGACTCCGAATTGGGTGATTCTTTTTTTGTTGGAAACTAGATTTCGTGCACTTTCCAACCCAATTGGAATCACCTTCAAATTCGTCCGGAGCGTTGAGTTGTGGACGAAACAATCTGATGCTGCAGCAGAATCCGAGTCAAACTACAAGTCCAAAGGTGTTACATCACCTCCACTTGGGCCCATTGGCCTTGTACGACCTAGATTTAGTTTTAGGCTGCCTTGGGACGTCCTCCCACCTCCTTGGCCGCCACCCCTTGCTCCTATATAAGTAGATCCATCTAGTAGCTTTTCCTTGGGATTTGTTTAGTTAAAAGTTAGCCATTGCAACTTCGTGTACTTCGTTTGTGTCCAACGACCAGACCAAGACCGCTTCCGGATCCCCACCATTATCAATACTTCATATATATTTGCAATATTCAGATTGCTTTATCATATTTTTGCTCGTTCTTCGATTGCTTGCAGGAATAGACCTTCGTGGTCAGGCTGACCGTGCTTCCAGCATCGTCAGTAACCTCAGGAGATTGGTTTAGCGATTGCTAAGGCGCAACGTCGTGCACGTTTGTAGTCGGATTGTCAAAGTCGTCTCCACCAAATCGATAGTTATCATCTCATCGAAAGATCGGGACCCTCGCCTCTATCAAGTGGTATCAGTTTTCAGGTTGCTCGGTGAGAATTTCCAGTTTTTCCTAGATTAGATTTTTTTTCTTACCTATTGTCCAAGAAAAAGCCACAAAAAAAGTTAGATCTGTTCATCCTTTATCCAAGCCAGTCTGAGCCTTTGCAATTTTCTATTCATTGCTTGCATAGTGGAATTATCGGTTGCATCATCGTGTCAGTTGCTGGTCTTAGCGTCTAGTCTTTTAGAGTTTCGAGTTCTGTTCACATTAGTCACGCCACCGCTGCATCATTATCTCTTCCGCTGTCCACCACCCATCCATCAATTTCCACCACGTGCTACCCACCATTCATGATGAGGACATCAATACAATTGTTACACCCACAGCCCCTGCTGCTATACATACTGGACCAATTACTAGAGCTCGTGCACGCCAACTAAATTACCAGGTACTTTCGTTTCTTGGTAATGATTCTAATGTTCATGAGAATATGATGCTGCCTAAATTGGATACATTTGTTTTGCTTACAAATGAAGGGCCTAGCTTGGAGAAGGATGAACATTGGAGCAAGAACAAGCATGGAGATGATGGCATGCGCAAGGGGAACAAGAACGGAGTTACAAGTGATGATTTCAGGACTTTGAAGCCACCATAATGGGTGCATGAAGCCTTGGACGAAATATACAAGATGCCACTTCATAAATTTCGTCCCGAGGCTATTTTAGGTGCTGCGTCACCTTATTATTGGGCCAGGCCCATGTAATTTCGAAATACATAAGTATAGGCTATTTTTAAAGTCCGTATGTGTGGGGAAACAAGAGATAGGGTTGATTTCGGACCCCTCCACCAAGGGCCACGAAATTCCCCCCCCCTCTTCCTCCATATATATAGCCCTTAGGGCATCGTTTAGACTTTGGGTTTTGTTTAAATTAAAAGTTCGCCATAGCTGCAACTTCGCGTACTTCGTTTGTGTTCAACGACCAGACAAAGGCGTCACAGAACCCCACCTTGATCAATAAAGCTTTCATCTTATATTCGCAATATCCAGATTGCAATCTTAGTTTCTTGCTTGTTCTTCGTTTGCTCGCAGGAAACAGACCCTCGTGGTCAGGTTGATCGTGCTCCGGCGTGGTCAATAACCTCTCGGAGTTGGTTTAGCGATTGCTAAGGCGCGACGTCCTCGCACGTTCGTAGTCGGATCGTCAAAGTCGACTTCCACCAAAGCGATATCCATCATCTCATCGAAAGATCGGGACCCTCGCCTCTATCAAGTGGTATCAGATTTCCAGGTTGCTCGGTGAGATTTTACAGTTTTTCGTAGTTTAGATCGAGTCTGTTCTTCATACCTACAGTCCACGAAAAAGCCACAAAAAAAATTAGGGTTAGTTCATCATATCCGAACCAATCTGAGGCTTTGCATAATCTTTTTAGGGTTTTGCTTTGTTGAATTTGCGGTTGCATCGTCGTGTCTAGTTGCTGGTCTTAGAGTCTAGTCTTTTAGAGTTTCGAGTTCTGGTCATAAGTTGTCACGCCGCCGCCGCACCATCATCATCACCCCTGCCATCTACCACCACCGCTTATCCGCCACCGCTTCGAATCCGTATCCATATACCACCACAACTGTCATATACCACCACCGCTGCCATCTACCACCATATATCCACCACCAATCCGAGTTCCTTGCTTATTAGGTTTGTTTTCGGGATCCATCCAGATTCCGATTCGTGTTTCCTTGCCGGAGTAGGTTTCGAAAAAAAAAATTCCAGAGTGTGCTTTTCCCTTGTTTACCTGCCGCGCCGTGATTTTGTTAGTGTTCTAGGCTCGCGTCTCTAGCACAGTCTGATGAGGACATCAATACAATTGTTACACCCACAGCCCCTGCTGCTATACATACTGGACCAATTACTAGAGCTCGTGCACGCCAACTAAATTACCTGGTACTTTCGTTTCTTGGTAATGATTCTAATGTTCATGAGAATATGATGCTGCCTAAATTGGATACATTTGTTTTGCTTGCAAATGAAGGGCCTAGCTTGGAGAAGGATGAACATTGGAGCAAGAACAACCATGGAGATGATGGCATGCGCAAGGGGAACAAGAACGGAGTTACAAGTGATGATTTCAGGACTTTGAAGCCACCATAATGGGTGCATGAAGCCTTGGACGAAATATACAAGATGCCACTTCATAAATTTCGTCCCGAGGCTATTTTAGGTGCTGCGTCACCTTATTATTGGGCCAGGCCCATGTAATTTCGAAATACATAAGTATAGGCTATTTTTAGAGTCCGTATGTGTGGGGAAACAAGAGATAGGGTTGATTTCGGACCCCTCCACCAAGGGCCACGAAATTCCCCCCCCCCCCTTCCTCCATATATACAGCCCTTAGGGCATCGTTTAGACTTTGGGTTTTGTTTAGATTAAAAGTTCGCCATAGCTGCAACTTCGCGTACTTCGTTTGTGTTCAACGACCAGACAAAGGCGTCACAGAACCCCACCTTGATCAATAAAGCTTTCATCTTATATTCGCAATATCCAGATTGCAATCTTAGTTTCTTGCTTGTTCTTCGTTTGCTCGCAGGAAACAGACCCTCGTGGTCAGGTTGATCGTGCTCCGGCATGGTCAATAACCTCTCGGAGTTGGTTTAGCGATTGCTAAGGCGCGACGTCCTCGCACGTTCGTAGTCGGATCGTCAAAGTCGACTTCCACCAAAGCGATATCCATCATCTCATCGAAAGATCGGGACCCTCGCCTCTATCACCATGTCATAAAAGCGATGATGCTATTAATGTTGTTGATTTGTTCTTTCGTGAAATTATTCGTTGCATGGTGTGCCAAATACTATTGTTTCAGATCGTGATACTAAATTTCTTAGCCACTTTTGGAGATGTTTATGGGCTAAGTTGGGGACTAAACTGCTTTTTAGTACTACTTGTCACCCCCAAACTGATGGACAAACTGAAGTAGTCAATAGAACATTGTCTACTATGCTTAGGGCTGTTTTGAAGAATAATAAGAAAATGTGGGAGGAATGCTTGCCTCATATTGAATTTGCTTATAATCGTTCATTGCATTCTACTACTAAGATGTGCCTTTTGAAGTTGTGTATGGTTTCCTACCTCGTGCACCTATTGATTTGTTGCCTCTTCCATCTTCGGAGAAGGTTAATTTTGATGCTAAACAACGTGCTGAATTGATTTTAAAAATGCATGAGTTAACTAAGGAAAACATTGAGCGTATGAATGCTAAATATAAACTTGCTGGAGATAAGGGTAGAAAACATGTTGTGTTTGCACCTGGAGATCTTGTTTGGTTACATTTGCGTAAGGATAGATTTCCTGATTTGCGCAAATCAAAGCTAATGCCACGTGCTGATGGTCCCTTTAAGGTGTTAGAGAAAATAAATGATAATGCATATAAACTTGAGCTGCCTGCAGATTTTGGGGTTAGTCCCACTTTTAACATTGCAGATTTGAAGCCTTATTTAGGTGGGGAAGATGAACTTCCGTCGAGGACGACTTCATTTCAAGAAGGGGAGGATGATGAGGACATCAATACAATTGTTACACCCACAGCCCCTGCTGCTATACATACTGGACCAATTACTAGAGCTCGTGCACGCCAACTAAATTACCAGGTACTTTCGTTTCTTGGTAATGATTCTAATGTTCATGAGAATATGATGCTGCCTAAATTGGATACATTTGTTTTGCTTACAAATGAAGGGCCTAGCTTGGAGAAGGATGAACATTGGAGCAAGAACAAGCATGGAGATGATGCCATGCGCAAGGGGAACAAGAACGGAGTTACAAGTGATGATTTCAGGACTTTGAAGCCACCATAATGGGTGCATGAAGCCTTGGACGAAATATACAAGATGCCACTTCATAAATTTCGTCCCGAGGCTATTTTAGGTGTTGCGTCACCTTATTATTGGGCCAGGCCCATGTAATTTCGAAATACATAAGTATAGGCTATTTTTAGAGTCCGTATGTGTGGGGAAACAAGAGATAGGGTTGATTTCGGACCCCTCCACCAAGGGCCACGAAATTCCCCCCCCCCTCTTCCTCCATATATACAGCCCTTAGGGCATCGTTTAGACTTTGGGTTTTGTTTAGATTAAAAGTTCGCCATAGCTGCAACTTCGCGTACTTCGTTTGTGTTCAACGACCAGACAAAGGCGTCACAGAACCCCACCTTGATCAATAAAGCTTTCATCTTATATTCGCAATATCCAGATTGCAATCTTAGTTTCTTGCTTGTTCTTCGTTTGCTCGCAGGAAACAGACCCTCGTGGTCAGGTTGATCGTGCTCCGGCGTGGTCAATAACCTCTCGGAGTTGGTTTAGCGATTGCTAAGGCGCCACGTCCTCGCACGTTCGTAGTCGGATCGTCAAAGTCGACTTCCACCAAAGCGAAATCCACCATCTCATCAAAAGACGGGACACCTTTGCCTCTATCAAGTGGTATCAGATTTCCAGGTTGCTCGGTGAGATTTTACAATTTTTCGTAGTTTAGATCGAGTCTGTTCTTCATACCTATAGTCCACGAAAAAGCCACAAAAAAAATTAGGGTTAGTTCATCATATCCGAACCAATCTGAGCCTTGCATAATCTTTTTAGGGTTTTGCTTTGTTGAATTTGCGGTTGCATCGTCGTGTCTAGTTGCTGGTCTTAGAGTCTAGTCTTTTAGAGTTTCGAGTTCTGGTCATAAGTTGTCACGCCGCCGCCGCACCATCATCATCGCCCCTGCCATCTACCACCACCGCACCGAATCCGTATCCATATACCGTACCAATCCAGAGGAGACGAAGGAGATTATGCGTCAAGTACAAGAGCTTCTCGACAAAGGTTATATACGCGAATCCCTTAGTCCTTGTGCTGTTCCTATTATTCTAGTGCCGAAAAAGGATGGTACATCACGTATGTGTGTTGATTGTAGAGGCATTAATAATATTACTATTCGTTATCGTCATCCTATTCCTAGGCTAGATGATATGCTTGATGAATTGAGTGGCTCTACAATATTCTCCAAAGTTGATTTGCGTAGTGGATACCATCAAATTCGTATGAAATTGGGAGATGAATGGAAAACAGCATTTAAAACTAAGTTTGGATTATATGAGTGGTTAGTCATGCCTTTTGGGTTAACTAATGCGCCTAGTACTTTCATGAGACTAATGAACGAAGTTTTACGTGCTTTCATTGGACGATTTTTGGTAGTCTATTTTGATGATATACTGATTTATAGCAGATCTTTGGAAGAACATTTGGAACATTTACGTGCTGTTTTTATTGCTCTACGTGATGCACGTTTGTTTGGTAACCTTGGGAAGTGCACCTTTTGCACCGACCGAGTATCTTTTCTTGGCTATGTTGTTACTCCACAGGGAATTGAAGTTGACAAAGCCAAGATTGAAGCTATTGAGAGTTGGCCGCAGCCCAAAACGGTCACACAAGTGAGGAGTTTTCTTGGCCTCGCTGGATTCTATAGGCGTTTTGTGAGAGATTTCAGCACCATTGCTGCACCTCTCAACGAGCTTACAAAGAAGGATGTGCCTTTTGTTTGGGGTACCGCACAGGAAGAAGCCTTCACGGTATTGAAAGATAAGTTGACACATGCTCCTTTACTCCAACTTCCTGATTTTAATAAGACTTTTGAGCTTGAATGATAGAGGCGAGGGTGTCCCGATCTTTCGATGAGATGATAACTATCGATTTGGTGGAGACGACTTTGACGATCCGACTACAAACGTGCACGACGTTGCGCCTTAGCAATCGCTAAACCAACTCCGAGAGGTTATTGACCATGCTAGAGCACGATCAACCTGACCACGAAGGTCTATTCCTGCAAGCAATCAAAGAACGAGCAAGAATATGATAAAGCAATCTGAATATTGCGAATATATATGAAGTATTGATAATGGTGGGGATCCGGAAGCGGTCTTGGTCTGGTCGTTGGACACAAACGAAGTACACGAAGTTGCAATGGCTAACTTTTAACTAAACAAATCCCAAGGAAAAGCTACTAGATGGATCTACTTATATAGGAGCAAGGGGTGGCGGCCAAGGAGGTGGGAGGACGTCCCAAGGCAGCCTAAAACTAAATCTAGGTCGTACAAGGCCAATGGGCCCAAGTGGAGGTGATGTAACACCTTTGGACTTGTAGTTTGACTCGGATTCTGCTGCAGCATCAGATTGTTTCGTCCACAACTCAACGCTCCGGACGAATTTGAAGGTGATTCCAATTGGGTTGGAAAGTGCACGAAATCTAGTTTCCAACAAAAAAAGAATCACCCAATTCGGAGTCCGTATGAAAAACTTGTGTGCGTTTTGAGTCAGGTGTGTCTGTGCAGTCCGAATCTGAATCCAGAACGTGAGAGACTTGGACTCTATCTTCTCTTGGGCCAAAAGTGACGTGAGAAAACTTTTTGGACAGCAAATAAACATCTCTTTCTTCCTTATCTTCATATGTGGATTGTACAAATGTCCCATACACCTACAATTAGACAAAACACAAAAGTGTGTGAAGTATTTTTGTTCTGGATAACATAAATAGATTATTGAATAGTTTGCACTAGAAATCACCTGACAAATATGCATATATGCAATATTTTTGTTCATATCCAAGGTAGTCATGTCCTCATCATCCTCCCCTTCTTGAAAATAAAGCCGTCCTCGGCGTTGCTTAATCTGAAATGTGGCTAACAAAAGAGACAAGGTGTACATGTTGTATATGTATATGTCATCCATTTTTACTTCCCTTGATTTTTGCATATATGACACATGAATAGATGAGTAACTTGCATAGTTCATAAAATCTAAAGCCAAAAAATTAGCACAAGAAGTAGAAGGCATGAAAATATTGCAACTCAGTTTGCACATATAAGTGAAGCTCTTATTCATTTCAAAAGATTGACAATGTTCATCATTAAACCATCCCAACATTGGTGAATAAACCTTACTTGCATCAAATTTACATGCTACAACATGCTTAAATAAGCAAACATGCAATAAGTCATTCAACACAGAATCATCACCAAGATTAGAGGTCATATCAAAATGATTAAACATTGGTTCTTTTGCATCAATAGTTAATTCCATGGGTACACTCAAAATTGTTGGTATTTCAGTTGTTTGATCACATGGCAAAGTCAAATTATCAACGTAGTCCTCTAAAATAGGTGGTGTGATCAAAGTAGTGGGTAGCTCATCAGATGGTGCATTCAAATTGACAAGGCATTCATCATTCTCATGTAGAGATGGAAGATCAGTACCTTTGTCATTACCTCTTATGATCAACTCAGATGATGTAGCCACTCTCGGGGGCGATGTGTCACATGGTGGAGGTGATGTAGTCCTGACAACAACGGATGTGGTTGTCATAGTATGCCTAGTAGTTGAAGGAACAATCATATCAACTCTTGGAATGTGCACCGTGCGCTTGTTCTCGTGGCCAACACGTCGTTTTATTTCCTGTTCAGCTTTGCAAGCAAGATGAAACAAATGGTCCATAGGATAACACTCTTCATGAATTAGTATCTCTTGAATATCACGGTTTAATCCTCCCCAAAATCTATCCATAAAATCATCTTCACTTTCTTCTAAAGAGGAATGCAACAAGGTAGTTTGTAAATCATCATAATATTTTGTTACAGTTTCACTACCTTGTTTTAAGTGTTGCAACTTCTTAATCATGTCACGTGATGAGGACATCAATACAATTGTTACACCCACAGCCCCTGCTGCTATACATACTGGACCAATTACTAGAGCTCGTGCACGCCAACTAAATTACCAGGTACTTTCGTTTCTTGGTAATGATTCTAATGTTCATGAGAATATGATGCTGCCTAAATTGGATACATTTGTTTTGCTTACAAATGAAGGGCCTAGCTTGGAGAAGGATGAACATTGGAGCAAGAACAAGCATGGAGATGATGGCATGCGCAAGGGGAACAAGAATGGAGTTACAAGTGATGATTTCAGGACTTTGAAGCCACCATAATGGGTGCATGAAGCCTTGGACGAAATATACAAGATGCCACTTCATAAATTTCGTCCCGAGGCTATTTTAGGTGTTGCGTCACCTTATTATTGGGCCAGGCCCATGTAATTTCGAAATACATAAGTATAGGCTATTTTTAGAGTCCGTATGTGTGGGGAAACAAGAGATAGGGTTGATTTCGGACCCCTCCACCAAGGGCCACGAAATTCCCCCCCCCCTCTTCCTCCATATATACAGCCCTTAGGGCATCGTTTAGACTTTGGGTTTTGTTTAGATTAAAAGTTCGCCATAGCTGCAACTTCGCGTACTTCGTTTGTGTTCAACGACCAGACAAAGGCGTCACAGAACCCCACCTTGATCAATAAAGCTTTCATCTTATATTCGCAATATCCAGATTGCAATCTTAGTTTCTTGCTTGTTCTTTGTTTGCTCGCAGGAAACAGACCCTCGTGGTCAGGTTGATCGTGCTCCGGCGTGGTCAATAACCTCTCGGAGTTGGTTTAGCGATTGCTAAGGCGCGACGTCCTCGCACGTTCGTAGTCGGATCGTCAAAGTCGAGTTCCACCAAAGCGAAATTCACCATCTCATCGAAAGACGGGACACCTTTGCCTCTATCAATTCATTGTCATAATAATAGTTGAGATCGTTCACATCTTCACTTGATCCAATCTGCATCTTATCTAGTTTGTTTTAGAAAGAGGGAGAAAAAAAGAGAAAAAAAACGAGAGAAAAAAAAAGGAGAAAAAAAAGTCAGAAAAAAAAGGAGAGAAAGAAAAAAAAGTGTGAGGAAAAAAAGAGAGAAGAAAAAAAACAAAAAAATTGTCTCAAACTTTTCAAGAGGAAAGTTGGAGAGAGAGTTGTTGTATATCCTGCTTGGCAGTTGTTTTTCATCATTATCTTCACTGCCGTTGTGATCTTCACTTATATCTTGCTGTCAAGAGCTACTTAGTATCCTTCATTGATGCTAGTTGTGCTATGCCGTGACCTCATTAGTGTTCTAGGCTCGCGTCTCTAGTCCGGTCTAGCCTAGGACCAGCACAATACCGTCGTTGAGCGTTTATTCAACATTGCATCTTTGAATTGATTATTGCTAATCTTTTGCTACCATATATAGCCAACCCAGCTCCACATATTTCTACACCGTGTATACGTACGCTCCCCTGGCAATCGCTTTACTCAATATTCGGAGTTACTTGACATCACTGGTTGCCGATCACCGCCTGCTGCATGGTAAGAACTTGTAAGACATTGATATTTGCTTTACTGTGAGCGTTTTACCACCACATCCTAGTAGTTATAGGAACATTATTTTTGGGTTTTGTTTCTTGTTCTACTAATCATGACAGGATCCAGAGTCAATTCATGGGCTTTGTCCATCGCGGGAGACGTGCCACCACCTTTGCAAATACCACAACCGTCACGAGAGGTGCACAAACATCCAAATGCACATGATCAGGTTAATGTATCTATACCACCATTTAATGGCCGTTTAAAACCTGCTTTATATATTGAATGGGAGTTCGACATAAAAAATATATTTGCTTCCCATAATTTCGATGAACATAAAAAGGTTAAGGTTGCGGTTGGCTCTTTCACTAGTTATGCTTTGGTTTGGTGGAGTGAATATTGTCGGTTACACCCTGATTATATACCTACTACTTGGGATGATTTGAAACTTGCCATGCGACATACTTTCGTCCCTGCTTATTATACTCGTGACATGATTAAGAAGTTGCAACACTTAAAACAAGGTAGTGAAACTGTAACAAAATATTATGATGATTTACAAACTACCTTGTTGCATTCCTCTTTAGAAGAAAGTGAAGATGATTTTATGGATAGATTTTGGGGAGGATTAAACCGTGATATTCAAGAGATACTAATTCATGAAGAGTGTTATCCTATGGACCATTTGTTTCATCTTGCTTGCAAAACTGAACAGGAAATAAAACGACGTGTTGGCCACGAGGAGAACAAGCGCACGGTGCACATTCCAAGAGTTGATATGATTGTTCCTTCAACTACTAGGCATACTATGACAACCACATCCGTTGTTGTCAGGACTACATTACCTCCACCATGTGACACATCGCCCCCGAGAGTGGCTACATCATCTGAGTTGATCATAAGAGGTAATGACAAAGGTACTGATCTTCCATCTCTACATGAGAATGATGAATGCCTTGTCAATTTGAATGCAGCATCTGATGAGCTACCCACTACTTTGATCACACCACCTATTTTAGAGGACTACGTTGATAATTTGACTTTGCCATGTGATCAAACAACTGAAATACCAACAATTTTGAGTGCACCCATTGAATTAACTATTGATGCAAAAGAACCAATGTTTAATCATTTTGATATGACCTCTAATCTTGGTGATGATTCTGTGTTGAATGACTTATTGCATGTTTGCTTATTTAAGCATGTTGTAGCATGTAAATTTGATGCAAGTAAGGTTTATTCACCAATGTATGGATGGTTTAATGATGAACATTGTCAATCTTTTGAAATGAATAAGAGCTTCACTTATATGTGCAAACTGAGTTGCAATATTTTCATGCCTTCTACTTCTTGTGCTAATTTTTTGGCTTTAGATTTTATGAACTATGCAAGTTACTCATCTATTCATGTGTCATATATGCAAAAATCAAGGGAAGTAAAAATGGATGACATATACATATACAACATGTACACCTTGTCTCTTTTGTTAGCCACATTTCAGATTAAGCAACGCCGAGGACGGCTTTATTTTCAAGAAGGGGAGGATGATGAGGACATGACTACCTTGGATATGAACAAAAATATTGCATATATGCATATTTGTCAGGTGATTTCTAGTGCAAACTATTCAATAATCTATTTATGTTATCCAGAACAAAAATACTTCACACACTTTTGTGTTTTGTCTAATTGCAGGTGTATGGGACATTTGTACAATCCACATATGAAGATAAGGAAGAAAGAGATGTTTATTCGCTGTCCAAAAAGTTCTCTCGCGTCACTTTTGGCCCAAGAGAAGATAGAGTCCAAGTCTCTCGCGTTCTGGATTCAGATTCGGACTGCACAGACATACCTGACTCAAAACGCACACAAGTTTTTCATACAGACTCCGAATTGGGTGATTCTTTTTTGGTTGGAAACTAGATTTCGTGCACTTTCCAACCCAATTGGAATCACCTTCAAATTCGTCCGGAGCGTTGAGTTGTGGACGAAACAATCTGATGCTGCAGCAGAATCCGAGTCAAACTACAAGTCCAAAGGTGTTACATCACCTCCACTTGGGCCCATTGGCCTTGTACGACCTAGATTTAGTTTTAGGCTGCCTTGGGACGTCCTCCCACCTCCTTGGCCGCCACCCCTTGCTCCTATATAAGTAGATCCATCTAGTATCTTTTCCTTGGGTTTTGTTTAGATTAAAAGTTCGCCATAGCTGCAACTTCGCGTACTTCGTTTGTGTTCAACGACCAGACAAAGGCGTCACAGAACCCCACCTTGATCAATAAAGCTTTCATCTTATATTCGCAATATCCAGATTGCAATCTTAGTTTCTTGCTTGTTCTTCGTTTGCTCGCAGGAAACAGACCCTCGTGGTCAGGTTGATCGTGCTCCGGCGTGGTCAATAACCTCTCGGAGTTGGTTTAGCGATTGCTAAGGCGCGACGTCCTCGCACGTTCGTAGTCGGATCGTCAAAGTCGATTTCCACCAAAGCGATATCCATCATCTCATCGAAAGACGGGACACCTTTGCCTCTATCACAACTCAACGCTCTAGACGAATTTGAAGGTGATTCCAATTGGGTTGGAAAGTGCACGAAATCTAGTTTCCAACAAAAAAAGAATCACCCAATTCGGAGTCCGTATGAAAAACTTGTGTGCGTTTTGAGTCAGGTATGTCTGTGCAGTCCGAATCTAAATCCAGAACGTGAGAGACTTGGACTCTATCTTCTCTTGGGCCAAAAGTGACGTGAGAGAACTTTTTGGACAGCAAATAAACATCTCTTTCTTCCTTATCTTCATATGTGGAATGTACAAATGTCCCATACACCTGCAATTAGACAAAACACAAAAGTGTGTGAAGTATTTTTGTTCTGGACAACATAAATAGATTATTGAATAGTTTGCACTAGAAATCACCTGACAAATATGCATATATGCAATATTTTTGGTCATATCCAAGGTAGTCATGTCCTCATCACTCCGCATCAGCAGCAGGAGCCACAGAAGTATCAACAGCAGCACCAACAGTTTGGCCAAACGCAAGAGGAACACGGCTTGCTCGGCGGAGGTCTGTTTCGCGACATGGACGTAGTCGTTGTTGTTGTTGTTGGAGAGGCGCGTTAGGTGCAGCGGGTGGTGGTGGTGGAAGACGCGCGAGCAATTCATTAAACTTGTTATCGAGCTTTGTTTCGAACGTCTTCTCAAGGCCAGTGATCTTCTCCATGGCCTCTTCAAAATTGTTCAGCACATCTTGCACCTGTTCAGTCATCATTTGCTGAAACTTATCATGAAGCTCCTTGTTCGATAAATTCTCCCAGTCAATCTCGTCGGCTTGTGATCCTGGCATGGTTAGCAGCAATAGAAACACACAAGAATATGATCCTACAGACTACGAACAAGTGGTGGTGGTGGGTGTCACAAATCCGTCAAGCAAAACTCAAATTCTTACCAGTTCTTACCCAGCAACAGGCGGTGATCGGCAACCGTTGTAGTCAAAACTCTCAAAGCTTGGATAGAGCGATTACCAGGGAGAGTCAAACGCACGACGTAGATGTATGTGGAGCTGGGAAGTGATGAGGACATGACTACCTTGGATATGACCAAAAATATTGCATATATGCATATTTGTCAGGTGATTTCTAGTGCAAACTATTCAATAATCTATTTATGTTATCCAGAACAAAAATACTTCACACACTTTTGTGTTTTGTCTAATTGCAGGTGTATGGGACATTTGTACAATCCACATATGAAGATAAGGAAGAAAGAGATGTTTATTTGCTGTCCAAAAAGTTCTCTCACGTCACTTTTGGCCCAAGAGAAGATAGAGTCCAAGTCTCTCACGTTCTGGATTCAGATTCGGACTGCACAGACACACCTGACTCAAAACGCACACAAGTTTTTCATACGGACTCCGAATTGGGTGATTCTTTTTATGTTGGAAACTAGATTTCGTGCACTTTCCAACCCAATTGGAATCACCTTCAAATTCGTCCGGAGCGTTGAGTTGTGGACGAAACAATCTGATGCTGCAGCAGAATCCGAGTTAAACTACAAGTCCAAAGGTGTTACATCACCTCCACTTGGGCCCATTGGCCTTGTACGACCTAGATTTAGTTTTAGGCTGCCTTGGGACGTCCTCCCACCTCCTTGGCCGCCACCCCTTGCTCCTATATAAGTAGATCCATCTAGTAGCTTTTCCTTGGGATTTGTTTAGTTAAAAGTTAGCCATTGCAACTTCGTGTACTTCGTTTGTGTCCAACGACCAGACCAAGACCGCTTCCGGATCCCCACCATTATCAATACTTCATATATATTTGCAATATTCAGATTGCTTTATCATATTCTTGCTCGTTCTTCGATTGCTTGCAGGAATAGACCTTCGTGGTCAGGCTGACCGTGCTTCCAGCATCGTCAGTAACCTCAGGAGATTGGTTTAGCGATTGCTAAGGCGCAACGTCGTGCACGTTTGTAGTCGGATCGTCAAAGTCGTCTCCACCAAATCGATAGTTATCATCTCATCGAAAGATCGGGACCCTCGCCTCTATCAGCAGCACCAACAGTTGAGCCAAACGCAAGAGGAACACGGCTTGCTCGGCGGAGGTCTGTTTTGCGACGTGGAGGTAGTCGTTGTTGTTGTTGGAGAGGTGCGTTAGGTGCAGCGGGTGGTGGTGGTGGAAGACGCGCGAGCAATTCATTAAACTTGTTATCGAGCTTTGTTTCGAACGTCTTCTCAAGGCCAGTGATCTTCTCCATGGCCTCTTCAAAATTGTTCAGCACATCTTGCACCTGTTCAGTCATCATTTGCTGAAACTTATCATGAAGCTCCTTGTTCGATAAATTCTCCCAGTCAATCTCGTCAGCTTGTGATCCTGGCATGGTTAGCAGCAATAGAAACACACAAGAATATGATCCTACAGACTACGAACAAGTGGTGGTGGTGGGTGTCACAAATCCGTCAAGCAAAACTCAAATTCTTACCAGTTCTTACCCAGCAACAGGCGGTGATCGGCAACCGTTGTAGTCAAAACTCTCAAAGCTTGGATAGAGCGATTACCAGGGAGAGTCAAACGCACGACGTAGATGTATGTGGAGCTGGGAAGGCTTATAATATGGTAGCAAAAAGGGTCAGCAATAATCAATTCAGAGATGCAAAGTTGAATAAACGCTCAACGACGGTACTGTGCTGGTCCTAGGCTAGACTGTGCTAGAGACGCGAGCCTAGAACACCAACAAAATCACGGCGCGGCACGTAAACAAGGGAGGAGCACACTCTGAATTTTTTTTCTCTTTTTTTGCACTTTTTTTCCTCTTTTTTTTTTTGCTCCGCAACAAATTTTTTTCGAAAAAGTCTACAAATGGTTTAAAAACTGCCTAGCCAGAATTTTCCAGACTTAGTTTTTTTTTTGAAATTGGAACTATTTTTCTTCTGCGGATGGCTCAGAAGTTGGGGAGTCCTTCTCTGTCACGACTCGGAGTATCGCGTGATCTGGAAATCGAGAACAATGCAACAATTACTGGACTCGGACTAGGACTGGTGGCGGAGATGAATCTGATGGAACTCGGACTGGTGGCGGAGATGAATCTGGTGGAACACGGACAGGTGGCGGATATATGTTGCAGGTGAACTCGGATTGGCGTGATGGCGGCGGATATGTGGTGGCGTATATGGATTCGGATTGGCGGTGAATATGTGGTGGTGGTATATGGCAACAGCGACGATGATGATGCGGTGGTGATATATGGCAGCGGCGACGTGACAACCTGTGAACAGAACTCGAAACTCTAAAAGACTAGACGCTAAGACCAACAACTGGACACGACGATGCAACCGCAAATTCAACAAAGCAAAAACAGAAAAGATTATGCAAGGCTCAGATTGGTTCGGATGGGATGAACTAACCCTAATTTTTTTTGGCTTTTTCGTGGACTATAGGTATGAAGAACAGACTCGATCTAAACTACGAAAAACTGTAAAATCTCACCGAGCAACCTGGAAATCTGATACCACTTGATAGAGGCAAAGGTGTCCCGTCTTTCGATGAGATGATGGATATCACTTTGGTGGCAGTCGACTTTCACGATCCGACTACGAACGTGCGAGGACGTCGCGCCTTAGCAATCGCTAAACCAACTCCGAGAGGTTATTGACCACGCCGGAGCACGATCAACCTGACCACGAGGGTCTGTTTCCTGCGAGCAAACGAAGAACAAGCAAGAAACTGAGATTGCAATCTGGATATTGCGAATATAAGATGAAATCTTTATTGATCAAGGTGGGGTTCTGTGACGCCTTTGTCTGGTCGTTGAACACAAACGAAGTACGCGAAGTTGCAGCTATGGTGAACTTTTAATCTAAACAAAACCTAAAGTCTAAACGGTGCCCTAAGGGCTGTATATATGGAGGAAGAGAGGGGAATTTCGTGGCCCTTGGTGGAGGGGTCCGAAATCAACCCTATCTCTTGTTTCCCCACACATACGGACTCTAGAAATAGCCTATACTTATGTATTTCGAAATTACATGGGCCTGGCCCAATGAAAAGGTGACGCAGCACCTATAATAGCCTCGGGACGAAATTTATGAAGTGGCATCTTGTATATTTCGTCCAAGGCTTCATGCACCCATTATGGTGGCTTCAAAGTCCTGAAATCATCACTTGTAACTCCGTTCTTGTTCCCCTTGCGCATGGCATCATCTCCATGCTTGTTCTTGCTCCAATGTTCATCCTTCTCCAAGCTAGGCCCTTCATTTGTAAGCAAAACAAATGTATCCAATTTAGGCAGCATCATATTCTCATGAACATTAGAATCATTACCAAGAAACGAAAGTACCTGATAATTTAATTGGCGTGCGCGGGCTCTAGTAATTGGTCCCGTATATGTAGCAGTAGGGGCTGTGGGTGTAACAATGGTATTGATGTCCTCATCAAGTTACCTTCCGTGTTATGGAGTATCAATACTACCCCCAACAGATCTATGGGTTACATGCCTTTCTTCATGGTTTACGGAGCAGAGGCAGTTCTCCCTAGTGACATCCGTCACGACTCGCCCCGCATGGTGGCTTATGTTGAAGCTGACAATGAAAAAGCACGTCAGGATGCCCTTGACCTGTTAGATGAGGAGCGTGACCTTGCAGCAGCTCGTTCGGCAATTTATCAGTAGGATCTGCGCCGATATCATAGCCGCCAGGTTAAAACCAGAACTTTTCAAGAAGGTGACTTGGTGCTCCGGCTTATCCAGGATCAATCAGATATGCATAAGCTATCCCCACCTTGGGAAGGGCCCTTTGTTGTCAGCAAAAATCTGAAGAATGGGTCATACTACCTTATCGATGTTCGAGAACACAAGGAGTCATGCACATCAGAGGAGGAAACCCGCCGGCCATGGAATATCGCTCATCTTCGGCCTTACTATACCTGAGCCACCGGTTCACCTGATGTACATATTTTGACAATGTATATATTATGATTAATATAATAAAGTCGGCATCACTGATAAATCAAGGCCTCTGTCGTTTTCATTTCTCAGAAATTGAGTCTTTATTTTCACTTAAAGGCTTGATGCCAAATAAAGGACCAAATAGAGTCTGTTGCATAGCACGACTCAAACATAGGTACCCAGCGAGCATAACTCATAAATATATCACTTGGTGGCTTCCTGCTCATCGAGCATAGCTATGAGTACCCTTGTTGATCTGGCTTACATGCCCGAAATATAATGTTACTTGGCGGCTCTTTGTCCAACGGACAAGAGTTTTTGTGACCCTTTTAACAGGCTTAAAAGCCTCGCTTGGACACCAGGTGTATTCACCTAAAACCCCGAGTTATCCTGCCTTTTTAACTCTACCACTCCGCCCAGGTAATCCTGGAACGACCCGCCATACTTTGACAAATCAATCTTATACAGACCCTAAATTTGTCAAAAGTTAAAACGATGATTGGTTATGTGAGGTCGGACTTATAAGGTTTGTATGAAGGTTTAACTCAGTGGCCATGCAGCCCTTGAACGCACTTAATTTTTTAGGCCTGGCCGCTTATGAAAGCCTTGATTTTTCGATTTTTGATCTGAACACTTCTTGATACATGGTTAAAAACTAAGGAGGGCTATGTGATGCGGAGCATCCTACGGTCATCCCCATGGACCTACCATCGTCTCACGCAGTGCCAAGAGGACCTATGACTCAAGCTAGAGCTAGAGCTCTCAAGACCGAGGTGGCTTCTCTCCTTAGTGATATTGCATATGATCCCCTCGAGACATGGCTACTACCTAAATCTGAGATGTTGTGCATGATCAGGTACAAAGAGGACCCTCTTGAAGATGCACGTGAAGATGAACAAGCCCCAAGTTCACGGATGAAGAGAACCAACGGAAGGAGTCAAGAACACCTCCCAGGCCCCGGACATCCGGCCACGAGCCCGGACATCCGATCACTGGAGCGTCGTCCACCACAGCTGCACAGCCGCCAAGAATCTACAGGCCCCAGACATCCGGCCCCGCTAGCCCGGACATCCAGCCCTTCCCGAGCTCCCGGAAACCCGGCCTCCCGCCCAGATATTCGGACACCACCGAACCCGAGAGCAACAAGGCCAGCCTCTCCAGCCCGGACATCCCGCCACTCCAGCGCTCCAAATGCCTTCCATGTTTTTCAAGTTTCGTCGTGTGTTTTGTTTTGCTTGTTGCATTCATCATTGCATATTTTGCATTGCATCATGCCATCATGCCATCAATTTCTCAAACCAGCTAAAAATCAAACAAATTGCATGGGTCTTTGATCCATTTAAACTGAGGGAATTCACATGGTGATTCTCTTTACAACATATCCTCCCAATATTATGGAGCTATTATTAAATATTCCATTCTTTTGGAATTAACCATAACACACGTGTCAAATAAATCTTATGCCTTTTCTGCATCGAGTCGATCTCTCTAACCTTGCCAATAATTCTTTTCCCATTTATCAAGGCTCTTCCTAATTTCCCAACATTTTTGGACTCTTCAATAGCTTGAACTTATTCAAACCATTTGAATTAAAATCAAATGGATTTGAATTTGGATCTTTCAATCATGGCCTTTTCTATTTTTTTTGGAACAAGCACATTTTTGTGAGTCCGAGAAAATTATCCGCGTGTTCAACTTCTTTCCCTAACCCCCTCTTTATTTTTCTTCTCTTTATTTCTTTTTCGGTTAAAGACAAAGAGGATTGAGGGAGAGAGAGCATAGCCAGCAGGCCTCTCTAGGCCCAATCTGATGAGGACATGACTACCTTGGATATGACCAAAAATATTGCATATATGCATATTTGTCAGGTGATTTCTAGTGCAAACTATTCAATAATCTATTTATGTTATCCAGAACAAAAATACTTCACACACTTTTGTGTTTTGTCTAATTGCAGGTGTATGGGACATTTGTACAATCCACATATGAAGATAAGGAAGAAAGAGATGTTTATTTGCTGTCCAAAAAGTTCTCTCACGTCACTTTTGGCCCAAGAGAAGATAGAGTCCAAGTCTCTCACGTTCTGGATTCAGATTCGGACTACACAGACACACCTGACTCAAAACGCACACAAGTTTTTCATACGGACTCCGAATTGGGTGATTCTTTTTTTGTTGGAAACTAGATTTCGTGCACTTTCCAACCCAATTGGGATCACCTTCAAATTCGTCCGGAACGTTGAGTTGTGGACGAAACAATCTGATGCTGCAGCAGAATCCGAGTCAAACTACAAGTCCAAAGGTGTTACATCACCTCCACTTGGGCCCATTGGCCTTGTACGACCTAGATTTAGTTTTAGGCTGCCTTGGGACGTCCTCCCACCTCCTTGGCCGCCACCCCTTGCTCCTATATAAGTAGATCCATCTAGTAGCTTTTCCTTGGGATTTGTTTAGTTAAAAGTTAGCCATTGCAACTTCGTGTACTTCGTTTGTGTCCAACGACCAGACCAAGACCGCTTACGGATCCCACCTTTATCAATACTTCATATATACTCGCAATATTCAGATTGCTTTTATCATATTCTTGCTTGTTCTTCGATTGCTTGCAGGAATAGACCTTCGTGGTCAGGTTGATTGTGCTCCGGCGTGGTCAATAACCTCTCGGAGTTGGTTTAGCGATTGCTAAGGCGCAACGTCGTGCACGTTTGTAGTCGGATCGTCAAAGTCGTCTCCACCAAATCGATAGTTATCATCTCATCGAAAGATCAGGACACCCCGCCTCTATCACAATCCATCCCCGTCGGCCTCTTGGACCTCCACCCAGACCGACCCAACCTCCCCTAGGCCCAACAACTCCCTATCTAACCCTAGCCCGCTCAACCTCTCTCTACCCGACCCCCCTCTCTCCCCTTCGTTCTCCTCCTAGCGCGGCCACTCATAGGGAGAGAGAGGAGTAGGGCCCTCATGCTCAACGCCTTCCCTTCTACGGCTGCTCACGCCTGCCGTCCGATGCCATCTTCGCTTCGATCCCCTTTTCGCACAGTCATCTCCCTCCTAGCGCCTGGGAGGGGAGCTCCCTCGTCCTCGCCGTCCTTCGGCTCGTTGTCGCTCCCTTGTCGTCTCCGGCGCCGCGCTGGTAAGCGCCACTGCTGGAGTTGCTCCTTCTGCCGCGCTACCCTGAGCCGTCAAGCCTCTTCCTCGACCTCCTCCCTCAGGCTGTTCCTTCCCTGCCTCCTTCTCGAGGAGACGACCAGCCAGCGCCTCCACCGTCGCTGCCCCATGCCCTCGAGCTCCAGCGTCGCGCCTCTGCTCCGCCTTTCACCCTGCTGCCTCGACGAGCCTCGTCCTCATTGCCTTACTGCACGGCCCGAACCCCCAACCTTGCCATCTGGGAGGCTCCATGCTGCCATGGCCTCTGCGTGATGCTGTCCCGTTGCCCCTTCTCTCGTTGCCAAGACCACTGAATACAGGGACACAAGACCGCCTCTATGGATTCCTTTTGACAAGTACCACGACCGGCGAAGACCAAGACCGAGAGCTCTCGAACAGGAGCGCTTTCACGATGATACAAGAACAACTACCGTCAACGTGCATTTTGCCAAGTACCACTACCATCGACCCTCTAAGCCTCCGTGGACGTCAAGTTCCTCGCCGTGATCCCGAACATCTATGGAAACTTGTGTGACTAAGAACGTGAACGTATAAGGTCGCCAAGATGGATAGTACCACTACCAACGCCGAGGACCGATAGTACAACTACTTCTCACAATGACCCGTGGATGAATGCATGTGTTGTATGAGATGCGTAGTTGGTTGTTGTATTCGCCCGTGAATGTTAGTTGTTCCTCCTCGTTGCCATGCTGTCCACCCATGGGAACCCGGTAGCTGGGATCACCCCACCATCTTTTGCATGCTCCCGCCACACTTCCATTGCACCGGTATCTCCATGAGCTACCAGAACTGATATGTTACCATGGCATCATTTTTGGATTCGTTATCGTGGCACCCCTTTCGTTTCTGCCATGATGACAACATGCTTCATATCATGCTCTTGTCAACATTTCCAAATTTCATAAAACTTGCACATGTCATCCGCATCATGATAATAACATTAAAAATGTTTAAAATTGTTGTTGCATTAAATTGCTAATGCACATGAGGATTTACCGGAATTGTTGTTTGATATTTCCGGCCTCATTTAAGATGCCTAACTGTGTATTTTACTCATTTTTCACCTCTTGCCATGTTAAGAACATTTAATTTTGTTGGGTACATAACTGGGAGTGAACTAAATAATCGAATGTAGTGTTGTTTGTGCACTTTGCCATGCCATGCCTCATTAAACGGGACATGCATCATACTTGTTTGTGCATCATGCCAAGTTTATGCCTGTTGGTTTACCATGTTGCTTGCTTCTTTCCGGGTTGCTTCTCTCGTTAGCTTCTGTTTCATTCTGGAGTTGTGAGGATCCGTTTGACTATGTCCATTTGTCTTCTTCATGGACTCGTTCTTCTTCCTTGCGGGATCTCAAAATCACTTCTACCTTTGCTTGCTAGTTGATCGCTCTATCGCTATGTCACGCTACCTACCACTTGTTATATCATGCCTCCCATATTGCCATGTGGATCCTCTTACCCACCTTCCTAGCAAATCGTTGTTTGGCTATGTTACTGCTTTTGTTCAGCCCCTCTTATAGCGTTGCTAGTTGCAGGTGAAGTTGAAGTTTGTTCCATGTTGGAACATGGATATGTTGGGATATCACAATATCTCTTATTTAATTTAATGCATCTATATACTTGGTAAAGGGTGGAAGGCTCGGCCTTATGCCCGGTGTTTTGTTCCACTCTTGCCACCCTAGTTTCCGTCGTACCGGTGTTATGTTCCTTGATTTTGTGTTCCTTATGCGGTTGGGTGTTATGGGAACCCCTTGACAGTTCGCTTTGAGAAAAACTCCTCCAGCAAGGCCCATCCTTGGTTTTAAACTTCCCACCTAATCCTTTTCCCTTGGGTTCTACAGACTCAAGGGTCATCTTTATTTTAAATCCCCGGGCCAGTGCTCCTCCGAGTGTTGGTCCAAACTGGGAGATGTCCGGCGCCCCCTGGGCAACCAGGGTCTATGCCAACCCGACATCTTGCCCATCCAGTGTGCCCTGAGAACGAGATATGAGCGACTCGTATCGGGATTTGTTGGCACATCGGGCAGCTTTGCTGGTCTTGTTTTACCATTGTCGAAATGTCTTGTAATCGGGATTCCGGGACTGATCGAGTATTTGCGGGAGAAGGAATATCCTTCGTTGACCGTGAGAGCTTGTGATGGGCTAAGTTGGGACACCCCTGCAGGGTATAAACTTTTGAGAGCTATGCCCGCGGTTATGTGGCAGATGGAAATTTGTTAATGTATGGTTGTAGAGAACTTGACACTTGACTTAATTAAAATACATCAACCGCGCGTATAACCGTGATGGTCTCTTTTCGATGGAGTCCGGGAAGTGAACACGGTTTTGTGTTATGCTTGAATGTAAGTAGTTTCAGGATCACTTCTTGATCACTTCTAGTTTCTCGACCATTGCATTGCTTCTCTTCTCGCTCTCATTTGTGTATGTTAGCCACCGTACTTGCTTCGTGCTTGCTGCAGCTCCACCTCATTACTCTATCCAACCCATAAGCTTAAATAGTCTTGATCTCGTGGGTGTGAGATTGCTGAGTCCTCGTGACTCACGGATACTTCCAAACAGTTGCAGGTGCCGATGATACTAGCGCAGGTGACGCAACCGAGCCCAGGTGGGAGCTCAATGAAGATGTTGGTCGTTGTTATGTGTCTTTTCCGGATGGTCAGTAGTGGAGCCCACTTGGGACGATCGGGGATCTAGCATTTGGGGTTGTCTTCTTTTATTTTGGTTCTGTAGTTGGACATTGATTGTACTTTGGATGATGTATGTTTAACTTGTTATTTGTGTGAAGTGGTGATTGTAAGCAAACTCTTTATCCCTTTCTTATTTAGTACATGGGATTGTGTGAAGATTACCCCTCTTGCGGCAAAACCACCATGCGGTTATGCCTCTAAGTCGTGCCTCGACACGTGGGAGATATAGCCGCATCGTGGGCGTTACAAGTTGGTACCAGAGCCATCCCCGACTAAGGAACCCCTTGCTTGATTGAATCGCTGACGTTGTTGAGTCTAGAACAAAAAATGTTTTGAGTCTCAGGATTATATATATCGGAGTGTAGGATTCCTTTTACTCCTCAGTCCCTTCGTCGCTCTGGTGAGGCCTCCTGACATAGAAGTTTTGACTTTCCTCTCCTCAAATTTCATGATTTTTTAGGATCACGCGGGTATCTTGGAATCTGATGAGGACATGACTACCTTGGATATGACTAAAAATATTGCATATATGCATATTTGTCAGGTGATTTCTAGTGCAAACTATTCAATAATCTATTTATGTTATCCAGAACAAAAATACTTCACACACTTTTGTGTTTTGTCTAATTGCAGGTGTATGGGACATTTGTACAATCCACATATGAAGATCAGGAAGAAAGAGATGTTTATTTGCTGTCCAAAAAGTTCTCTCACGTCACTTTTGGCCCAAGAGAAGATAGAGTCCAAGTCTCTCACGTTCTGGATTCAGATTCGGACTGCACAGACACACCTGACTCAAAACGCACACAAGTTTTTCATACGGACTCCGAATTGGGTGATTCTTTTTTTGTTGGAAACTAGATTTCGTGCACTTTCCAACCCAATTGGAATCACCTTCAAATTCGTCCGGAGCGTTGAGTTGTGGACGAAACAATTTGATGCTGCAGCAGAATCCGAGTCAAACTACAAGTCCAAAGGTGTTACATCACCTCCACTTGGGCCCATTGGCCTTGTACGACCTAGATTTAGTTTTAGGCTGCCTTGGGACGTCCTCCCACCTCCTTGGCCGCCACCCCTTGCTCCTATATAAGTAGATCCATCTAGTAGCTTTTCCTTGGGTTTTGTTTAGATTAAAAGTTCGCCATATGATAGAGGCAAAGGTGTCCCGTCTTTCGATGAGATGGTGGATTTCGCTTTGGTGGAAGTCGACTTTGACGATCCGACTACGAACGTGCGAGGACGTCGCGCCTTAGCAATCGCTAAACCAACTCCGAGAGGTTATTGACCACGCCGGAGCACGATCAACCTGACCACGAGGGTCTGTTTCCTGCGAGCAAACGGAGAACAAGCAAGAAACTGAGATTGCAATCTGGATATTGCGAATATAAGATGAAAGCTTTATTGATCAAGGTGGGGTTCTGTGACGCCTTTGTCTGGTCGTTGAACACAAACGAAGTACGCGAAGTTGCAGCTATGGCGAACTTTTAATCTAAACAAAACCCAAAGTCTAAACGATGCCCTAAGGGCTGTATATATGGAGGAAGAGGGGGGAATTTCGTGGCCCTTGGTGGAGGAGTCCGAAATCAACCCTATCTCTTGTTTCCCCACACATACGGACTCTAAAAATAGCCTATACTTATGTATTTCGAAATTACATGGGCCTGGCCCAATAATAAGGTGACGCAGCACCTAAAATAGCCTCGGGACAAAATTTATGAAGTGGCATCTTGTATATTTCGTCCAAGGCTTCATGCACCCATTATGGTGGCTTCAAAGTCCTGAAATAATCACTTGTAACTCCGTTCTTGTTCCCCTTGCGCATGCCATCATCTCCATGCTTGTTCTTGCTCCAATGTTCATCCTTCTCCAAGCTAGGCCCTTCATTTGTAAGCAAAACAAATGTATCCAATTTAGGCAGCATCATATTCTCATGAACATTAGAATCATTACCAAGAAACGAAAGTACCTGGTAATTTAGTTGGCGTGCACGAGCTCTAGTAATTGGTCCAGTATGTATAGCAGCAGGGGCTGTGGGTGTAACAATTGTATTGATGTCCTCATCACATGATCAGGTTAATGTATCTATACCACCATTTAATGGCCGTTTTAAACCTGCTTTATATATTGAATGGGAGTTCGACATAAAAAATATATTTGCTTCCCATAATTTCGATGAACATAAAAAGGTTAAGGTTGCGGTTGGTTCTTTCACTGGTTATGCTTTGGTTTGGTGGAGTGAATATTGTCGGTTACACCCTGATTATATACCTACTACTTGGGATGATTTGAAACTTGCCATGCGACATACTTTCGTCCCTGCTTATTATACTCGTGACATGATTAAGAAGTTGCAACACTTAAAACAAGGTAGTGAAACTGTAACAAAATATTATGATGATTTACAAACTACCTTGTTGCATTCCTCTTTAGAAGAAAGTGAAGATGATTTTATGGATAGATTTTGGGGAGGATTAAACCGTGATATTCAAGAGATACTAATTCATGAAGAGTGTTATCCTATGGACCATTTGTTTCATCTTGCTTGCAAAGCTGAACAGGAAATAAAACGACGTGTTGGCCACGAGGAGAACAAGCGCATGGTGCACATTCCAAGAGTTGATATGATTGTTCCTTCAACTACTAGGCATACTATGACAACCACATCCGTTGTTGTCAGGACTACATCACCTCTACCATGTGACACATCGCCCCCGAGAGTGGCTACATCATCTGAGTTGATCATAAGAGGTAATGGCAAAGGTACTGATCTTCCATCTCTACATGAGAATGATGAATGCCTTGTCAATTTGAATGCACCATCTGATGAGCTACCCACTACTTTGATCACACCACCTATTTTAGAGGACTACATTGATAATTTGACTTTGCCATGTGATCAAACAACTGAAATACCAACAATTTTGAGTGCACCCATTGAATTAACTATTGATGCAAAAGAACCAATGTTTAATCATTTTGATATGACCTCTAATCTTGGTGATGATTCTGTGTTGAATGACTTATTGCATGTTTGCTTATTTAAGCATGTTGTAGCATGTAAATTTGATGCAAGTAAGGTTTATTCACCAATGTTGGGATGGTTTAATGATGAACATTGTCAATCTTTTGAAATGAATAAGAGCTTCACTTATATGTGCAAACTGGGTTGCAATATTTTCATGCCTTCTACTTCTTGTGCTAATTTTTTGGCTTTAGATTTTATGAACTATGCAAGTTACTCATCTATTCATGTGTCATATATGCAAAAATCAAGGGAAGTAAAAATGGATGACATATACATATACAACATGTACACCTTGTCTCTTTTGTTAGCCACATTTCAGATTAAGCAACGCCGAGGACGGCTTTATTTTCAAGAAGGGGAGGATGATGAGGACATGACTACCTTGGATATGACCAAAAATATTGCATATATGCATATTTGTCAGGTGATTTCTAGTGCAAACTATTCAATAATCTATTTATGTTATCCAGAACAAAAATACTTCACACACTTTTGTGTTTTGTCTAGTTGCAGGTGTATGGGACATTTGTACAATCCACATATGAAGATAAGGAAGAAAGAGATGTTTATTTGCTGTCCAAAAAGTTCTCTCACGTCACTTTTGGCCCAAGAGAAGATAGAGTCCAAGTCTCTCACGTTCTGGATTCAGATTCGGACTGCACAGACATACCTGACTCAAAACGCACACAAGTTTTTCATACGGACTCCGAATTGGGTGATTCTTTTTTTGTTGGAAACTAGATTTCGTGCACTTTCCAACCCAATTGGAATCACCTTCAAATTCGTCCGGAGCGTTGAGTTGTGGATGAAACAATCTGATGCTGCAGCAGAATCCGAGTCAAACTACAAGTCCAAAGGTGTTACATCACCTCCACTTGGGCCCATTGGCCTTGTACGACCTAGATTTAGTTTTAGGCTGCCTTGGGACGTCCTCCCACTTCCTTGGCCGCCACCCCTTGCTCCTATATAAGTAGATCCATCTAGTAGCTTTTCCTTGGGATTTGTTTAGTTAAAAGTTAGCCATTGCAACTTCGTGTACTTCGTTTGTGTCCAACGACCAGACCAAGACCGCTTACGGATCCCCACCATTATCAATACCTCATATATATTTGCAATATTCAGATTGCTTTATCATATTCTTGCTTGTTCTTCGATTGCTTGCAGGAATAGACCTTCGTGGTCAGGCTGACCGTGCTTCCGGCATCGTCAGTAACCTCAGGAGATTGGTTTAGCGATTGCTAAGGCGCAACTCGTGCATGTTTGTAGTCGGATCGTCAAAGTCGTCTCCACCAAATCGATAGTTATCATCTCATCGAAAGATCGGGACCCTCGCCTCTATCAAGTGGTATCAGTTTTCAGGTTGCTCGGTGAGAATTTTCAGTTTTCCTAGATTAGATTTATTTTCTTACCTATTGTCCAAGAAAAATCCACAAAAAGACTTAGATCTATTCATCCTTTGTCCAAGCCAGTCTGAGCCTTTGCAATTTTCTTTTCATTGCTTGCATAGTTGAATTATCGGTTGCATCATCGTGTCGAGTTGCTGGTCTTAGTGTCTAGTTCCTTTAGAGTTTCGAGTTCTGTTCACATTAGTCACGCAGCCGCTGCATCATTATCCCATCCGCTGTCCACCATCCCATCCACCAATTTCCACCATGTGTTACGCACTGTTTATTATCATAATCATAGTTGAGGTCACTCACATCTTCGCCTGATCGAATCTGCATCTTATCTAGTTTGTCTTGGAAAGAGGGAGAAAAAGAAGATAGAGAAAAAAAGAGAGAAAAAAGGAAAGAAAAAAAAGAAAAAGAGAGAGAAGAAAAAGAAAAAAAAGGCGTGAGAAAAAAAAAGAGAGAAGAAAAAAAAATTGGATCTATCTAGAATCAATCTCGTACCTGAATTCGGATTGGAATCTGTTTTGTGCACTGTTCAGTAAAACAGGTGTATCTTCCTCATACGAAGTCCGTTTTCCTCCGTGAGTACTCAAATTGAAGCTAGTGACGAGCCGCATCTAAATAGTTGCAGAAGCTAGTTCAATGTTTGACACCTCAAAATCGGCTTCTAAATAGGTCTTTTTGCCCTCCGAAGTTCGTGAACACAACTTGTTCCAATTTTTCAGGCCAGTTTTAGAATTCTTTGACTCCTCATATCAACTCGGAATTGAGTGATTCTTTTTGCATTGGAAAGCTTGAGTTAGTAGCATTCTTTGAAAGAATTTATCAGAAAATTGTCTCAAACTTTTCAAGAGGAAAGTTGGAGAGAGAGTTGTTGTATATCCTGCTTGGCAGTTGTTTTTCATCATTATCTTCACTGCCGTTGTGATCTTCACTTATATCTTGTTGTCAAGAGCTACTTAGTATCCTTCATTGATGCTAGTTGTGCTACGCCGTGACCTCATTAGTGTTCTAGGCTCGCGTCTCTAGTCCGGTCTAGCCTAGGACCAGCACAGTACCGTCGTTGAGC
>NW_021312518.1:112116-112573 GCF_002162155.2 Triticum dicoccoides
GGTTTCTCGGTTATGTGTTGATGGATGGATACAACTGGATGTAGGGATTGTTAGTTTGGCTGAGATATTATGCTTCCCCTGTATCCCCAACACCTGATTGCATATCCAGAAAGTATCGGGACTTTATAAGTGGGAATTCAAGTAGCTCCTAGAATATCTGTCCAACAGACACATGATACGATATGGGGTCTATCATATGTTTTTTTGCTTATTCTGTAAGCCAATCCTTTGTATTTGTTTTCAGTTGTGGTATTTGAGTTGCTTCAATGTCAATTGTTGATTCCATACCTCCCTAAGCGGTGTTCTCATATTTCTATGTGGATACTAATCCTTCTTGATCATTGAGATGGTCATGCCAATTCTTTTCCTCAACCGACGTTGCTTCTCTTCAAGTGGATCCGATCATTTCAACATCCGCAAGATCAACTCTAAGTTTTCTCAACGGTATCCTTTCCAT
>NW_021312518.1:112956-124535 GCF_002162155.2 Triticum dicoccoides
TGCCCATGTTGCCTTTGTTTTCCCGCCCTCCCACCCTTTTCTTCAAGGACTTGGATTTCTTAATCCGTATCCATTTTATTGATGTGAAGTCTCATCATTCTTTTCCGTCAATGTTCTCACCCGGTGATTTCTCATGGAGATACTAATGGAGCTTCAAGTTATCATTCTTCATTCTCTTTTCTTTTTCGATGGATTAAATTCAAGATTTGGTGTTGAGCATAGTCCTTTCATTTGTCCAATGCTTTCTCATGCCGGTGTACCTCTCAACTATCCACCTCTCGCTTTTCATTTGTTCTGGAGTACTGAAGATATCTCAAGATATTCGCTTTTCCATTGCTAATTCGTTTAAGCTATCTTGAGGTTGTTATCTCATTCAAGCCATTTAATTCAGTCGGCGCAATCTCTCTTTAAAATCGTTCAACGATGTATCTTTCGAGTGGGCCCTAACCCACAGGTCTTTTCCCAGGATCTTACCTGACTCTTCTAATTTTCCCGGAGTTACTCTTAAATTCATTTAAAGTTTGATGTAAGAATGAATTATCATCAGTCATATGTCTTTCTTCAAGATCTTTCAAATTCGTTCCATTGCTGGTTCAACCTTTCTATTCTTCATTCCGGAGTGCCTCAACAATTCATGGTGGCATTTCTCATCGTCATTCTCTGCATTTGAAGACCGAAGAAGACTTTCTCTTAAATCTTGCTCCATTCTCTTGAAGAAGTGTAGTTCAAGCTTGATGCCATCCTCTCATAATTGTTTCCGATTCTGAGAATTCTTTTCAACCATCCGGACCAATTCAAGAGTCTTTTCAGTTTGATTCTCTGAAGCCCGTCACCTCAGAATTATTCATTCTCAGCTTTCGTTCCATTGCTGGTTCAACCTTTCTATTCTTCATTCCGGAGTGCCTCAACAATTCATGGTGGCGTTTCTCGTCGTCATTCTCTGCATTTGAAGACTGAAGAAGACTTTCTCTTAAATCTTGCTCCATTCTCTTGAAGAAGTGTAGTTCAAGCTTGATGCCATCCTCTCATAATTGTTCCCGATTCTGAGAATTCTTTTCAACCATCCAGACCAATTCAAGAGTCTTTTCAGTTTGATTCTCTGAAGCCCGTCACCTCAGAATTATTCATTCTCAGCTTTCTTCTCTCATTCTCCAAATCTTACCGGTGCATCATCAAAGTATTCTCTAGTCAGCTCGTGATCTCTTCTTTCTCTTGCATCAAAATTCACTCAAGTATCTTTGTTCATTTTCTAATTCTTCCCCATGATAGTTCACTTTCTTCTTTCATTCTCATTCCTTATGGTGGTTCGGTCAAGATTCCTCTTGTCTTGTGATCATATTAATTCATTCATTCTTTCCTAAAACCTACCGGTGGATCGTTGAAGACCTTCTCAAGTTGACGCTATATCTATCCTTACACCTTCAAGACAAATAAGTGACATGCCAATTCCGTTGCTTGTTATCTATTTAAGTTGATCAATGGTAAGCAGGGCATAATTTTTATCATCAAGGTAATTCAAATCCTTATTCCGGAGGTTCATCTAAATTCTTGGTTTCAATTGTTCATCTTTCTTTTTGGAGTTCCAAGTTTTCTCAGTTATATCATCGCGAAGCTCCCACTAAATCATTGCAAGGACTCACCTTGTGTTTTTCAACTTCTCTTTCTTTTTATCATCCTATTATTATCGGAATTCTTCATGGAGGCTCTACATGGTTGTTTGTCAAGGATTGCTTTCATTCTTAAATTGTTCTCCAAGATTTCTCTCGGAATTAAGATCCGCCAAGCCATACTCTAAAGTAAACATGGTGCTCAACACATGTTTGTTTTGAGGAGTTCAAGTATTCTTCTTGCATTTCAAAGTGCAGTTCTTCCTATCTTATCTTTTGTGGTGGTGTTACGACATTCTTGACAATTTGAGTTCGTGTTTCATGATTCACATGTTGTCAAGAATGAGATATTTTAAATCCATCAATCTCTTCGTTGGAGTTATCTTGTGTCATGTTTCACCTAAAGCCTTCCCTAAGGAATGTTGCTATTATGGTGCTTATCAATTATCCAATCTTCTCCTTCCCATCTTAGTGTACAAGTTTTTTTCATCTCTTTGGTGCTCTCAATCAAATCTATGGTTTCCGTTAGTGGTCGTTTGTCACCTCATAAATTTGAGACATTTTCCATAAGCCCACAACAACCTTATTTTTTGTTGTTTAATTTTCAACAACTCCATTCAAATCATTCTTTCTAAGGATGCCTTCAAATTCATCGGTGGTAGAAGCTATCATTTTCTTCTGTTTTCTTTCTTCCCAACGATTTAGCTTCTATTCATTCATTCCGGAAGCATTGTGATGTTGCTTTCTTCTCTCATCATCTCCAGTTGTGGGGATCGTGTTCTTTTCATGCTTATCCGTTTAACCGGAGTGTTGTGTCCTCTGCTCCAATTCTTTTCATCTTATCAAGTCTTGCATCTCTTCTCAACCGGAGTGTTGTCTGAGATCTTTCTTACCCCTTGTGCCATTCTTTCAATAGTTCCGGAGGCAGCGTGTTGTTGATTTCATCAAGTATCCTCTCATCTTGTCAAATTCATGTTCAATTCCTTCCATTTAGAGTCAGAGTGCTCTCCAAATTATATCATTCTTATTCCTTCTGTATCTTGTTTTAACCGGAGTGTTGTCATAATTGATCTTTATCGTTCCTTGCATATCTCGTTTCAACCGGAGTGCTTGCATGTACTTCTTGTCCATTGTAACCCTTTTCTTATGTCTTTCAACCTACAAGGTTCCCGTAATGTTCCTTGTTCCTCTTTTCTAATGGAGTGTTTTCAACTTTGTTCAACTTTGTTGTATTCTTTCTTTCAATTTGTTCAACCTCTCAAGGTTCATGGTTTCACTCGTTTGTCCAAGAAGCAACTTAGTTTTACCTCTTCTCTTCCTCTTTCGTTTCCCTCCGGTGCCATCCTAGATCTCGGGACGAGATCCTCTTATAGTGGTGGAGTGTTGTAACGCCCCGAGATCGGCGCTCCAGATGCCTTCCATGTTTTCGGAGTTTCGTCGTGTGTTTTGTTTTGCTTGTTGCATTCATCATTGCATATTTTGCATTGCATCATGTCATCATGCCATCAATTTCTCAAAGAAGCTAAAACACAAACAAATTGCATGGGTCTTTGATCCATTTAAACCAAGGGAATTCACATGGTGATTCTCTTTACAACATATCCTCCCAATATTATGGAGCTATTATTAAATGCTCCATTCTTTTGGAATTAACCATAACACACGTGCCAAATAAATCCTATGCCTTTTCTGCTTCGAGTCGATCTCTCTAACCTTGCCAATAATTCTTTTCCCATTTATCGAGGCTCTTCCTAATTTCCCAACATTTTTGGACTCTTCAATACCTTGAACTTATTCAAACCATTTGAATTAAAATCAAATGGATTTGAATTTAGATCTTTCAATCATGGCCTTTTCTATTTTTTTGGAACAAGAACATTTTTGTGAGTCCGGGAAATTATCGGCGTGTTCAACTTCTTTCTCTAACCCCCTTGTCGGTGTCAAAACCGGCGGATCTCGGGTCGGGGGTCCCGAACTGTGTGTCTAGGCCGGATGGTAACAGGAGGCAGGGGACACGATGTTTTACCCAAGTTCGGGCCCTCTTGATGGAGGTAAAACCCTACGTCCTGCTTGATTGATATTAATGATATGGGTAGTACAAAAGTAGATCTACCACGAGATCAGAGAGGCTAAACCCTAGAAGCTAGCCTATGGTATGTTGTGGTTGTTTTCCTACAGACTAAAACCCTTCGGTTTATATAGACACCGGAGAGGGTTAGGGTTACACAAGGTCGGTTACAAAGGAGAAGATATCCATATCCGTATTGCCTAGCTTGCCTTCCACGCCAAGTAGAGTCCCATCCGGACATGAGATGAAGTCTTCAATCTTGTATCTTCATAGTCTAACAGTCCGGCCAATGGAGATAGTCCGGCTGTCCGGAGATTCCCTAATCCAGGACTCCCTCAGTAGCCCCTGAACCAGGCTTCAATGACGATGAGTCCGGCGCGCAGTATTGTCTTTGGCATTGCAAGGCGGGTTCCTTCTCCAAATATGATAGAGGCAAAGGTGTCCCGTCTTTCGATGAGATGGTGGATTTCGCTTTGGTGGAAGTCGACTTTGACGATCCGACTACGAACGTGCGAGGACGTCGCGCCTTAGCAATCGCTAAACCAACTCCGAGAGGTTATTGACCACGCCGGAGCACGATCAACCTGACCACGAGGGTCTATTTCCTGCGAGCAAACGAAGAACAAGCAAGAAACTAAGATTGCAATCTGGATATTGCGAATATAAGATGGAAGCTTTATTGGTCAAGGTGGGGTTCTGTGACGCCTTTGTCTGGTCGTTGAACACAAACGAAGTACGCGAAGTTGCAGCTATGGCGAACTTTTAATCTAAACAAAACCCAAAGTCTAAACGATGCCCTAAGGGCTGTATATATGGAGGAAGAGGGGGGAATTTCGTGGCCCTTGGTGGAGGGGTCCGAAATCAACCCTATCTCTTGTTTCCCCACACATACGGACTCTAGAAATAGCCTATACTTATGTATTTCGAAATTACATGGGCCTGGCCCAATAATAAGGTGACGCAACACCTAAAATAGCCTCGGGACGAAATTTAGGAAGTGGCATCTTGTATATTTCGTCCAAGGCTTCATGCACCCATTATGGTGGCTTCAAAGTCCTGAAATCATCACTTGTAACTCCGTTCTTGTTCCCCTTGCGCATGCCATCATCTACATGCTTGTTCTTGCTCCAATGTTCATCCTTCTCCAAGCTAGGCCCTTCATTTGTAAGCAAAACAAATGTATCCAATTTAGGCAGCATCATATTCTCATGAACATTAGAATCATTACCAAGAAACGAAAGTACCTGGTAATTTAGTTGGCGTGCACGAGCTCTAGTAATTGGTCCAGTATGTATAGCAGCAGGGGCTGTGGGTGTAACAATTGTATTGATGTCCTCATCATCCTCCCCTTCTTGAAATGAAGTCGTCCTCGACGGAAGTTCATCTTCCTCACCCAAATAAGGCTTCAAATCTGCAATGTTAAAAGTGGGACTAACCCCAAAATCTGCAGGCAGCTCAAGTTTATATGTATTATCATTTATTTTCTCTAACACCTTAAAGGGACCATCAGCACGTGGCATTAACTTTGATTTGCGCAAATCAGGAAATCTATCCTTACGCAAATGTAACCAAACAAGATCTCCAGGTGCAAACACAACATGTTTTCTACCCTTATCTCCAGCAAGTTTATATTTAGCATTCATGCGCTCAATGTTTTCCTTAGTTAACTCATGCATTTTTAAAATCAATTCAGCACGTTGTTTAGCATCAAAATTAACCTTCTCCGAAGATGGAAGAGGCAACAAATCAATAGGTGCACGAGGTAGGAAACCATACTGATGAGGACATGACTACCTTGGATATGACCAAAAATATTGCATATATGCATATTTGTCAGGTGATTTCTAGTGCAAACTATTCAATATTCTATTTATGTTATCCAGAACAAAAATACTTCACACACTTTTGTGTTTTGTCTAATTGCAGGTGTATGGGACATTTGTACAATCCACATATGAAGATAAGGAAGAAAGAGATGTTTATTTGCTGTCCAAAAAGTTCTCTCACGTCACTTTTGGCCCAAGAGAAGATAGAGTCCAAGTCTCTCACGTTCTGGATTCAGATTCGGACTGCACAGACACACCTGACTCAAAACGCACACAAGTTTTTCATACGGACTCCGAATTGGGTGATTCTTTTTTATTTGGAAACTAGATTTCGTGCACTTTCCAACCCAATTGGAATCACCTTCAAATTCGTCCGGAGCGCTGAGTTGTGGACGAAACAATCTGATGCTGCAGCAGAATCCGAGTCAAACTACAAGTCCAAAGGTGTTACATCACCTCCACTTGGGCCCTTTGGCCTTGTACGACCTAGATTTAGTTTTAGGCTGCATTGGGACGTCCTCCCACCTCCTTGGCCGCCACCCCTTGCTCCTATATAAGTAGATCCATCTAGTAGCTTTTCCTTGGGATTTGTTTAGTTAAAAGTTAGCCATTGCAACTTCGTGTACTTCGTTTGTGTCCAACGACCAGACCAAGACCGCTTCCGGATCCCCACCATTATCAATACTTCATATATATTTGCAATATTCAGATTGCTTTATCATATTCTTGCTCGTTCTTCGATTGCTTGCAGGAATAGACCTTCGTGGTCAGGTTGATCGTGCACTGGCGTGGTCAATAACCTCTGGAGATTGGTTTAGCGATTGCTAAGGCGCAACGTCGTGCATGTTTGTAGTCGGATCGTCAAAGTCGTCTCCACCAAATCGATAGTTGTCATCTCATCGAAAGATCGGGACACCCCCGCCTCTATCACATACACAACTTCAAAAGGGCACATCTTAGTAGTAGAATGCAATGAACGATTATAAGAAAATTCAATATGAGGCAAGCATTCCTCCCACATTTTCTTATTATTCTTCAAAACAGCCCTAAGCATAGTAGACAACGTTCTATTGACTACTTCAGTTTGTCCATCAGTTTGGGGGTGACAAGTTGATGAGGACATCAATACAATTGTTACACCCACAGCCCCTGCTGCTATACATACTGGACCAATTACTAGAGCTCGTGCACGCCAACTAAATTACCAGGTACTTTCGTTTCTTGGTAATGATTCTAATGTTTATGAGAATATGATGCTGCCTAAATTGGATACATTTGTTTTGCTTACAAATGAAGGGCCTAGCTTGGAGAAGGATGAACATTGGAGCAAGAACAAGCATGGAGATGATGGCATGCGCAAGGGAAACAAGAACGGAGTTACAAGTGATGATTTCAGGACTTTGAAGCCACCATAATGGGTGCATGAAGCCTTGGACGAAAAATACAAGATGCCACTTCATAAATTTCGTCCCGAGGCTATTTTAGGTGCTGCGTCACCTTATTATTGGGCCAGGCCCATGTAATTTCGAAATACATAAGTATAGGCTATTTTTAGAGTCCGTATGTGTGGGGAAACAAGAGATAGGGTTGATTTCGGACCCCTCCACCAAGGGCCACGAAATTCCCCCCCTCTTCCTCCATATATACAGCCCTTAGGGCATCGTTTAGACTTTGGGTTTTGTTTAGATTAAAAGTTCGCCATAGCTGCAACTTCGCGTACTTCGTTTGTGTTCAACGACCAGACAAAGGCGTCACAGAACCCCACCTTGATCAATAAAGCTTTCATCTTATATTCGCAATATCCAGATTGCAATCTCAGTTTCTTGCTTGTTCTTCGTTTGCTCGCAGGAAACAGACCCTCGTGGTCAGGTTGATCGTGCTCCGGCGTGGTCAATAACCTCTCGGAGTTGGTTTAGCGATTGCTAAGGCGCGACGTCCTCGCACGTTCGTAGTCGGATCGTCAAAGTCGACTTCCACCTAAGCGAAATCCACCATCTCATCGAAAGACGGGACACCTTTGCCTTTATCAAGTGGTATCAGATTTCCAGGTTGCTCGGTGAGATTTTACAGTTTTTCGTAGTTTAGATCGAGTCTGTTCTTCATACCTAGAGTCCACGAAAAAGCCACAAAAAAAATTAGGGTTAGTTCATCATATCCGAACCAATCTGAGCCTTTGCATAATCTTTTTAGGGTTTTGCTTTGTTGAATTTGCGGTTGCATCGTCGTGTCTAGTTGCTGGTCTTAGAGTCTAGTCTTTTAGAGTTTCGAGTTCTGGTCATAAGTTGTCACGCCGCCGCCGCACCATCATCATCGCCCCTGCCGTCTACCACCACCGCTCCGAATCCGTATCCATATACCACCACCAATCCGTGTCCATATACCACCACCGATCCATATCCATATACCACCACCGCTGCCATATACCACCACCGAGCAAGCCGTGTTCCTCTTGCGTTTGGCCAAACTGTTGGTGCTGCTGTTGATACTTCTGTGGCTCCTGCTGCTGATGCGGAGGAGGATGATTATGTGGGAGATTATGAGGATGAGGTTGATCAAAATCAACACTACGTGCAGCCACCTGTACCACCACCAGCAGGTCGACCTCAGGTATATATTCGTAATGGTAGGCCTGCACCACCACCTCAGGTACGAGATGATGTCCATATTCCTAAACTGAAATTGAATATTCCACCATTTGAGGGTAGATATGTTCCTGATATATATCTTACTTGGGAGTTAGAAACTGAACAACGATTTACATGTTTACAATATCCTGAGGAGAGACGAGTTGCTGCTGCTGTTTGTGCTTTCACTAGTTTTGCATGTGTATGGTGGTCTGAACATTGTAGATTGTATCCTATTCCAACTACTTGGGCCGCTTTGAAAACTGCTATGCGTACGCGTTGGGTTCCACCATATTATCAACGTGAATTGCTTCAAAAATTACAGCGCTTAAGACAAGGAAAAAATTCTGTAGAAGAATATTATCAGGAATTACAAACTGGCATGATTAGATGTGGTATTGTTGAGGAGAATGAAGCTATGCTTGCACGTTTTCTGGGTAGATTAAATAGAGAGATTCAGACCATTCTAGACTATAAGGAGTATACTAATATCACTCGTTTATTCCATCTTGCTTGTAAAGCTGAACGTGAAGTGCAGGATCGACAAGCATTGGGGCGAACTAACTTTTCTGCAGGCCGACCTTCATCATGGACACCACGTGCATCTTCTACTTCAACTGCACCAGCACCTCCATCCGGTGCCACCTCCAGCCGTGATACAAGAAAACAGGCACAACCACCATTATCTGCCAAGAGCGCACCTGCGGGGCCTGCACAGCGTTCTTCTTCTTCCATGGCATCAACAGGGCACACAAGTGATATTATTTGTCGTCGTTGTAAGGGAGGAGGTCATTATGCGAGAGAATGCAAATCTCCGCTTGTGATGATTGCTACCGCGGATGGTGGATATGAGTCCGCTAGTGACTATGATGAGGAGACTTTGGCTCTTATTACACGTGAAGAACATGATGGAGATGATTCTGATCATGAGACGCAATACATGGCTCCTGAAGACGCTGACAGGTATGAATGTTTAGTTGCTCAACGTGTTTTGAGTGTGCAGGTCACACAAGCTGAGCAAAATCAGAGGCACAATTTGTTCCATACCAAGGAAGTTGTGAAGGAACGTTCTGTGCGCGTCATAATAGACGGAGGGAGCTGCAACAACTTGGCTAGCATGGAGATGGTGGAGAAGCTTTCTCTCACCACAAGACCACATCCACATCCTTACTACATCCAATGGTTCAACAACAGCGGCAAGGTTAAGGTAACACGTACTGTTCGTGTGCATTTTAGTATCTCTACATATGCTGATTATGTTGATTGTGATGTGGTACCTATGCAAGCATGTTCCTTATTACTTGGTAGACCATGGCAATTTGATAAAAATTCTGTACACCATGGTAGAAACAATCACTATACTCTTGTTGATGAGGACATCAATACAATTGTTACACCCACAGCCCCTGCTGCTATACATACTGGACCAATTACTAGAGCTCGTGCACGCCAACTAAATTACCAGGTACTTTCGTTTCTTGGTAATGATTCTAATGTTCATGAGAATATGATGCTGCCTAAATTGGATACATTTGTTTTGCTTACAAATGAAGGGCCTAGCTTGGAGAAGGATGAACATTGGAGCAAGAACAAGCATGGAGATGATGGCATGCGCAAGGGGAACAAGAACGGAGTTACAAGTGATGATCTCAGGACTTTGAAGCCACCATAATGGGTGCATGAAGCCTTGGACGAAATATACAAGATGCCACTTCATAAATTTCGTCCCGAGGCTATTTTAGGTGCTGCGTCACCTTATTATTGGGCCAGGCCCATGTAATTTCGAAATACATAAGTATAGGCTATTTTTAGAGTTCGTATGTGTGGGGAAACAAGAGATAGGGTTGATTTCGGACCCCTCCACCAAGGGCCACGAAATTCCCCCCCTCTTCCTCCATATATACAGCCCTTAGGGCATCGTTTAGACTTTGGGGTTTTGTTTAGATTAAAAGTTCGCCATAGCTGCAACTTCGCGTACTTCGTTTGTGTTCAACGACCAGACAAAGGCGTCACAGAACCCCACCTTGATCAATAAAGCTTTCATCTTATATTCGCAATATCCAGATTGCAATCTTAGTTTCTTGCTTGTTCTTTGTTTGCTCGCAGGAAACAGACCCTCGTGGTCAGGTTGATCGTGCTCCGGCGTGGTCAATAACCTCTCGGAGTTGGTTTAGCGATTGCTAAGGCGCGACGTCCTCGCACGTTCGTAGTCGGATCGTCAAAGTCGACTTCCACCAAAGCGAAATCCACCATCTCATCGAAAGACGGGACACCTTAGCCTCTATCAAGTGGTATCAGATTTCCAGGTTGCTCGGTGAGATTTTACAGTTTTTCGTAGTTTAGATCGAGTCTGTTCTTCATACCTACAGTCCACGAAAAAGCCACCAAAAAAAAATTAGGGTTAGTTCATCATATCCGAACCAATCTGAGCCTTTGCATAATCTTTTTAGGGTTTTGCTTTGTTGAATTTGCGGTTGCATCGTCGTGTCTAGTTGCTGGTCTTAGAGTCTAGTCTTTTAGAGTGTCGAGTTCTGGTCATAAGTTGTCACGCCGCCGCCGCACCATCATCATCGCCCCTGCCGTCTACCACCACCGCTCCGAATCCGTATCCATATACCACCACCAATCCGTGTCCATATACCACCACCGATCCATATCCATATACTACCACCGCTACCACCACCGCTGCCATATACCACCACCATATATCCACCACCAATCCGAGTCCTTGCTTATTAGGGTTGTTTTCGAGATCCATCTAGATTCCGATTCGTGTTTCCTTGCCGGAGTAGGTTTCGGAAAAAAAAAATTTCGAAAACGCATTTTTCGAAAAATTTTCTGGCTATCCTATTTTTAGGTGTTTCTGAGTGTTTTGAGACAGGTGCCATTATAGGAAGTTTTTTTTGACCCGTTTCCAGTTTTTGGGTCCGGGCAGTAAAAAAAAAAATTGGTCAAAAAAATTTCGTGCCCATCCTGTCAGTTTGAGTTAAGAAGAGTTTTGAGACACTCGCCATTATAGTGATTTTTCGCAAAAAAAAAAAAAGCAGCGCGAAAAAAAAAAGAGCGCAAAAAAAAAGAGCGAAAAGAAAAATTCCAGAGTGTGCTTTTCCCTTGTTTACGTGCCGCGCCGTGATTTTGTTAGTGTTCTAGGCTCGCGTCTCTAGCACAGTCTAGCCTAGGACCAGCACAGTACCGTCGTTGAGCGTTTATTCAACTTTGCATCTCTGAATTGATTATTGCTGACCCTTTTTGCTACCATATTATAAGCTTTCCCAGCTCCACATACATCTACGTCGTGCGTTTGACTCTCCCTGGTAATCGCTCTATCCAAGCTTTGAGAGTTTTTGACTACAACGGTTGCCGATCACCGCCTGCTGCTGGGTAAGAACTGGTAAGAATTTGAGATTTGCTTGACGGATTTGTGACACCCACCACCACCACTTGTTCGTAGTCT
>NW_021312519.1:0-1301 GCF_002162155.2 Triticum dicoccoides
TCAGCGACGTCTGGCCGCGCCTCGCTGCTCGTCGGAGGCCGCCAGCCCGCGCCTCCTGCCATCCGCGCCGTCCCTATGTCTGCCTTCGCTCGCCGCGGTCGGCCGGCGAGCCTTGCCGAGGCCACGACCTCGCCCCACCGCGCCCTGGTGACCTCCACCTACGCCCCGGGTTCACCCACTCGGGTGCTCGCGCCCATGCCCGGGGCCAGCCGCCCGAACGTCCGCGCCCGCACCTGCGGCGCCCGCAGCACCCAAACCCACTATGGCCCCTAGGGCCTATGACAGCCGGGCCCCACGCCCCCTGAACGTTTAAAAAAATAATAAAAGTAAATAAATAAAATATTAATTAGTTAATTAATTAAAGATTTAATTAACTTAATTAATCCTGATTAGATTAACCTAATCATCTGGTTTAGTTAATTAACCTGTTAGCTTTAGTTAACAGTCAATGACATGCGGGACCCACATGTCAGCTTGACCAGTCAACACCTCTGTTGACTGATAATGTCATGCTGACGTCATGCTGATGCAATAATACTATTTTCGAATTTAATTAATAATTAATAAGTTAGAAAATGATTTAAAAACTTTAAAAATTAATATAAAATAAACCGTAGCTCGGATGGAAAAACTTTGTACATGAAAGTTGCTCAGAACGACGAGACGAATCCGGATACGCGACCCGTTCGTCTGCCACACAACCCTAGCATAGTGAACCTGCAACATTTCACCTCCGGTTCATCTGTCCAAAAACGCGAAACGCCGGGGATACTCTCCCGGATGTTTCCCCCCTTCACCGGTATCACCTCCTACTGCGTTAGGTCACCTCTAGCACTGCGTATTGCCATGTTGCGGTTTGTGATGCTTTGATTGCTCTGTTATTTATTGTGTTCCCCCTCCGTTACTTCTTTCCGGTAGACACCGAGACCGGCGCCGCTGCTGGGTGCCCCGATCGACTACGTTGTTGACGACCCCTCTCTCTTGCCAGAGCAACCAGGCAAGCCCCCCCCCCCTTGATCACCAGATATCGCCTATTCTACTCTATATTGCTTGCATTAGAGTAGTGTAGCATGTTACTGCTTTTCGTTAATCCTATTCTGATGCATAGCCTGACATTGTTGCTACATCTGTTGATACCTTACCTGCAATCCTAAATACTTAGTATAGGATGCTAGATTATCATTGTTGGCCCTACATTCGTGTCAGTCTGCCTTGCTATAATATTGGGCCGTGATCACTCGGGAGGTGATCACGGGTATATACTATACATACATACATACTATACAGATGGTGACTAAAGT
>NW_021312520.1:0-2903 GCF_002162155.2 Triticum dicoccoides
TAATTATAAAATGAGTGATGGATGGTTAGCACTCTGAAATCTCCAATCTCAAACGAACTAACATGATCTTGTTCAGTTCATCGTTGAGCCAACAAGATTCATTGGCAATCACATTCATGGAGAAACGAGAAATAACCTATTAAGCAGAAAGGGGAGAGGGGAGCCATTGCCGATGGTGGATGTGGGATGGTGGGGCGGAACCTCTAGATGTAGAGGGCTGGGTGGCTCCTCGGTTGCGGACGGCATCACCCTAGGTTGGATCGAACCTTCAGGTGGCACTGCCGGTAGTCAGAGAAGCAGAGCCGTGAGCACATCGGCATGAATCTTACCTACAGCGGCCTGGATCTTGAGGAAGTACGGCGGGGCTGCTCAGCGGCAGTCGACTCCATGCTGGCGGTTGGCGGCGCGGCTCCTCTGCGGCGGCCGACTTGACTCCTTGCTGCGGGCGGAGGAGGGGCTCCACTACTGCAGACGATGAGGTGGCACCTTGGGCTTGGACTGTGGGGAAGAACCACGTGGTAGAAGGAAGCTTCGGGAGGCGCCGCCGGTGATGGGAGAGGAGGCGGCGCGAGCAAATCGGCAGGCAGGTCAGGGGTGGCGGCGGCGGCAGATGACCTAGGTTTAGGTGGGAGTGTGGCGTGGGAGAAAGGGATAAGATGGGGGTGGGGGATTGAGTGGACCGGGAGGCTTGGAGTGTCTCGCGCGCAACTTGTCCCGCGTGGTCCGAAATAAGTGAGCCAGGCCCAAACATACGCCGACACTCTTTCTATCCCAAAGCAACACCGACACATGATCTAATAGCAAAAAACTTATACCGACACATAGTATGTCCACAAAGCGGTCATCCATTGCCGACAGACAGATCATCGAAAGACGAGAACAACATCAACAATTAGTGTGTCGGTATTGTTACGAGCAGATAAAGTGTCGGTAATGTACACTTATACCAACAGATGCATGTCGTTATTGTGGTGTCGTGGTGTAGTGTTTCGAGAGAAACTCTTTCTCCAGAAAGGATTCGTTCTTGGCAACAAAGATCTTGCCTTCGGATCTTAAGTAGAAAGTATACCCTATGGTTTCCTTAGGGTATCCTATGAATACGCATTTTTCCGACTTGGGTTCGAGCTTCTCAGGTTGAAGTTCCTTGACATAAGCATCGCATCCCCAAACTTTCAGAAACGACAGCTTAGGTTTCTTCCCAAACCATAATTCATACAGTGTCATCTCAACGGATTTGGATGGTGCCCTATTTAAAGTGAATGTAGCTGTCTCTAGAGCGTATCCCCAAAATGATAGCGGTAAATCAGTAAGCGACATCATAGATCGCACCATATCCAATAGAGTGCGATTACGATGTTCGGACACACCATTTCGCTGAGGTGTTCCAGGCGGCGTGAGTTGTGAAACGATTCTACATTTTCTTAAGTGTGTACCAAATTCGTGACTTAAATATTCACCCCCACGATCTGATCGTAAGAACTTTATCTTTCGGTCACGTTGATTCTCTACCTCATTCTGAAATTCCTTGAACTTTTCAAAGGTCTCAGACTTGTGTTTCATCAAGTAGACATACCCATATCTACTCAAGTCATTAGTGAGAGTGAGAACATAACGATATCCTCCGCGAGCCTCAACGCTCATTGGACCGCACACATCAGTATGTATGATTTCCAATAAGTTGGTCGCTCGCTCCATTGTTCCGGAGAACGGAGTCTTGGTCATCTTGCCCATGAGGCATGGCTCGCATGTGTCAAATGATTCATAATCTAGAGACTCTAAAAGTCCATCAGCATGGAGCTTCTTCATGCGCTTGACACCAATGTGACCAAGGCGGTAGTGCCACAAGTATGTGGGACTATCGTTATCAACTTTACATCTTTTGGCATCCACACTATGAATATGTGTAACATTACGCTCGAGATTCATTGAGAATCAACCATTCACCAGCGGGGCATGACCACAAAACATATCACTCATATAAATAGAACAACCATTATTCTCGAATTTAAATGAGTAGCCATCTCGAATTAAACGAGATCCTGATACAATGTTCATGCTCAAAGCTGGTACTAAATAACAATTATTGAGGTTCAAAACTAATCTCGTAGGTAAATGCAGAGGTAGCGTGCCGACGCGATCACATCGACCTTGGAACCATTCCCGACGCGCATCGTCACCTCGTCCTTCGCCAGTCTCCGCTTATTCCGCAGCTCCTGCTTTGAGTTACAAATATGAGCAACCGCACCGGTATCAAATACCCAGGAGCTACTACGAGCACTGGTAAGGTACACATCAATTACATGTATATCACATATACCTTTGGTTTTGTCGGCCTTCTTGTCCGCTAAGTACTTGGGGCAGTTCCGCTTCCAGTGACCACTTCCCTTGCAATAAAAGCACTCAGTCTCAGGCTTGGGTCCATTGCTTGACTTCTTCCTGGCAACTGGCTTACCAGGCGCGGCAACTTCCTTGCCATCCTTCTTGAAGTTCTTCTTACCCTTGCCCTTCTTGAACTTAGTGGCTTTATTCACCATCAACACTTGATGCTCCTTTTTGATCTCCACCTCCGCTGATTTCAGCATTGAATATACCTCAAGAATGGTCTTTTCCATCCCCTGCATATTGAAGTTCATCACAAAGCTCTTGTAGCTTGGTGGGAGCGACTGGAGGATTCTATCAATGACCGCGTCATCCGGGAGATTAACTCCCAGCTGAGTCAAGCGGTTGTGCAACCCAGACATCTTGAGTATGTGCTCACTAACAGAACTGTTTTCCTCCATCTTACAGCTAAAGAACTTGTCGGAGACTTCATATCTCTCGACCCGGGCATGAGCTTGGAAAACCATTTTCAGCTCCTCGCACATCTCATATGCTCCGTGTTTCTCAAAACGCTTTTGGAGCCC
>NW_021312521.1:0-1196 GCF_002162155.2 Triticum dicoccoides
TATTGTAACAATCTGATGTTACAACAAAGTCAACCGCTTCTCCATGAGGAATTTCGGAAGCTTAACCTTCACATTGTTCCTCAAGGATTTCTTTCCACCTTGGTGGCGAAACCTACTCTTACGGATCAAATCATTGCTGCCCAGAAGCGAGATAAGGGAATAGCTAAGATCAAGGAGAACATTGCTAGCGGAGGTGCTAGTTGTTTCTCCACAAATGATCATGGTGTTGTGTACTTTGAGAACCGTCTAGTGGTTCCCAAGAACCAGCATCTACGGCAGTTGATCCTTAAGGAGGCTCATGAATCTCCTCTCACTATTCATCCCGGTAGTACTAAGATGTATCAGGACCTACGCCAGAGGTTCTGGTGGACTAGGATGAAGAGAGAAATTGCTCAGTATATTGCTAATTGCAACGTCTGTCATCGTGTAAAAGCAGAGCATCAACGGCCTGCTGGCACCCTTCAACCCTTAGCTATTCCTGAATGGAAATGGGATAAAATTGGTATGGATTTCATTACCGGTTTTCCCAGGACCAAGAGAGGGAATAATGCTATCTTCGTCGTGGTCGATCGTCTTTCCAAAGTAGCCCATTTCCTACCTGTTCGAGAGAGTATAACCGCTAGTCAGCTGGCAGACTTATACATCTCCCGAATAGTGTCCCTTCATGGTGTCCCTTTGGAAATTAACTCGGATCGAGGAAGTCTTTTCACCTCTCGATTTTGGGAAAGTTTCCAGAATGCTATGGGAACCCGTCTCTCCTTTAGCACCGCTTTCCACCCTCAGTCGAGTGGTCAAGTGGAACGCGTCAACCAAATTCTAGAAGACATGCTTCGAGCCTCTGTTATCTCATTCGGAATGGACTGGGAGAAGTGCCTTCCATTTGCCGAATTCGCTTACAACAACAGCTATCAATCTAGCTTGGGTAAAGCCCCTTTTGAAGTTCTCTATGGACGACGATGTCGAACACCCCTTAACTGGTCAGAGACCGGGGAAAGAAAATTCTTTGGCCCGGACATGATTCAGGAAGCAGAAGAACAAGTTCGTATCGTTCGTGAAAAGTTGAAAACAGCCCAATCCCGTCAAAAGAGTCAATATGACCGAAAACATAAGGCTGTGACTTTCGAGGTTGACGAGAAGGCTTATCTTCGGGTCACCCCTCTGAAGGGAACCCATCGTTTCGGTATCAAAGGCAAATT
>NW_021312522.1:0-3613 GCF_002162155.2 Triticum dicoccoides
TTGGCCATTCGGAGAATCAACAAAAGGGTCACTTGGCAACTTGACTTTCTGACGATTATGTGGTAAATGGATATGTAGGGGATTGCAGCAGAAAACAAAAATTTTCCGACCTACGCAACAGCCCAGGACCACTATGGAGACTGCATACATGATTAAATCTTTTCGTTACCGACTCGTAGCGCAGCGGGAAGTAGAGTCGATGACGAACGGTGGTGGAGATCCCCGCAGCTAGGATTTACAACCTCCCAACCGCGAGGATGTATACCCTCATCCGCCCCACGGACAGCCCTCCGGGAGGCAGTCGGACAGTCACTCGGACGGTGTCGCGGACAGCCCTTCGGGAGGACCCTCAAAACTCGGACGGTCACTCGGACAGCCCTTCAAGAGGACCTTCGAAACTCAGATGGTCACACGGATAGCCCTTTGGGAGGCACTCACGAACTAAGACTGAAACTACGATCTCTTTACAGAGTAGCACACATACGGTGTCATCTATCCGGCAGGGCTTCGCCGTCCAGAACTAGTTCCTACCGGAACCCAGACAGCCTTGCGGCTCTACGAAACTCTTTTCGTGGGAGGGAGAGAAGAAGCCAGATCATGCATGGCACTTGTATGTGAGAAGGGATGTGTCTTTAGGCATCCCCCTCCACCCCTATTTATAGGCCAAGCCCAAGGGTGGCTTCTCCAAGAAGCCAAGGGGATAATACCAAAAGGCCCTCAAGGTGGCTTCTCCAAGAAGCCAAGCAAAAACCACATTAACTATTCATGACGACATTTTTCAGCGTCCGTTCGAACTGAAAATATTTATGTGGGCTCAGAACATTTCCATTACCCACCAAAAATAATTTTGAACACGTTCCGAAACAATTTTGGTTTAGTGATTTTCATCTGCACAAAGCAAACAAGAATGCGTTTTTACTATTCATGAAGACAATTTTTCGCGTCCACTAAATCCGAAAATATTTCTATGGGTCTTAGAATAATTCCAGTACCCACTAAAATGATTTTGGATTTGTTCTGAAACAATTTCAGATTAGTGAATTTCATCGGCGAAAAACATCTGAAGTGGTTCCGGCAGCCCCGGAGCATATCCGGTTATTATCCCGGAAAATTCCAGAAAGCTTCCAGAATGATCCTGGGACCCTCCAAGAATTATCAGGCATGTGTCGAAACCAATTTGACTTAATGGTATCCCCTGAAACAACTTTTCAGTTTCAGCGAAACTCATCCGATGACCTCTCTCTGCGGAACCTTTTCCGGTGTCCGAAACTTTTCCGGTGTCCGAAACTTTTTCGGTGATTTTCTCTCAGTCTCTCTGTCTAGTATTCAACAGATAGATGACCCTTAAGCGTGTGACCCTATAGGTTTGGTGAAGTATAGACATGACCCTGAACCCCTTCCGATCAATGATCGACATCGGAGCCGTGGGCACCCATATTGACCCCTATACCCACATGAATGAATATTCGAGTGAACCTCCAGTTGCCATGTGCTATTCCTGTTGCTTCGCGATATGTTACAAAGACTCGAGGTGAGATTTACTTGCATCCCCGTGGATCAACAACTTGTCCACTATGCTAGTTACCTCGTCGTTACTGGTTTTGTTCTCTTTTATCGTTTCCGTGTTCCGGCATCCCTGTGATCAAATCACAAAGTGTCTGGCCAGACGATGATGGATATCGTAACATCAAGAGGGCCCAGAGATATCTCTCCATCGTTGGAGGAGCAAATCCCAATCTTGAGCTATTAAGTTACTTGACATACTTTTCCATGAACCCGTAAGCCGCCGTAATAGCCACCCAATTACGGATGACGTTTAACAAACCCCAAAGTTCATGAAGCAAGCATGAAGAAACTCGATACTCTCATGGTCTAAGGAATCATGCAAACATTAACCATCTCTGTGTTATTTACCATTAACTTGTGACGAATGAATCTCATAGCATAACATCAAACCGGGTCGATTCAACACAAATGTTCTCTTAACATTGTGCCCTCAAAGTTGCTGGCATATACATGCCCATGATCAGGAAAACAGAACCATCATGCAACACTTGAGCTAGTCTTAGAGGCTAGAGTAGGAATACTTCTTACCGTTTATTTATTCCACACATGCATATGAGTCTTCCTCCGAGCCTCGTGGATATTGCAGACTCGAGAATCATTGCAGTTATAGCATGGAACATAAACATAATTATGAACTCAGAGATAAATAATAGCATTTATTATTACCTCTAGGGCATATATCCTACAGACTCCCACTTGCACTAGAGACAATAATCTAGTTTAATGCTAATGCACTTCACACCTTTGGCATACTGGTGTAAAAAATGCTTCGCATGTGGTATAGCCTGATGTCCATCGGATCTGACAACTTCAGCTCCGTGTGTATCTCTGCGTATCCTCGCGTGTTCATGCTTTCACAAAATTCATATTTTGTGCGGACTTGGCTTTTATGTATGTAAATCAGAGGTCAAACCTGGATTCCTCAGACTGAGTTATGGAGAAACTACCTGCAGTAGTGTCCCATTGACAAAAGCCATCTTGGAACCATACTAAGTTCATGAATGAACAATATGATTCAACATCTTGTTTGTCGCTTCTAAAGCGTCAACATACCTAGTCATTTGTTATAGAATTCGCCACAGTATCCTGTTGGGAACAATTTCCAACTACCGTGCCACCATATTGTGTATTACACAAAACCCTTAACTTAAATCAAAAATCGCATGGATAAAAGATGAAGATTGTATCAATGTAACATTTTACAACGAACTCTTCATGATCTCCGCTTGCGAGAAACCATATCATGAGTACTTACTCTAGTACTGAATGACATCTTTCACTGTTGTCCCACGATCAGTACTTTGATCACTTTAGTATCCATAATCGCAACACCTTGGGAGTATCGGTTATATCTGGTTGTTTTACATACCATGGAATACATGATTAATCCAAACACAAAAGTGTGTGGAATCTGCATCATGTATTTTGCTCATCAGTGTTTTGGGACACTGATTCTTGCAAACACTCTTTCCATGTGACTTCGGCAGGAATCACACCTTGTCGTTCTTAGTGCTAAATGGTTTTAGCATTTTGTCAATATGTATTTATTGCTTAGCCCTATTATGTAAATCTATCTCCATAGATCATTATGCCTAATATTGAGGCTATTTAGCCTAAGCACTTCATCAAAAAACTATTTTCAAATGAAGTCCTAATCCGTGTCAAGAAATTTATTTCCAATTAACAATGTGTCAAGCACACAAGGTTTTTAGAAATATTATTACACTCCCACTTACTTTCTTGAATTACAAGCATCTTCGTTACCCATTGATGAACTCAAACCCCTTTAACCATTTCATCAAAGCACGAAGATTCCAACTCCATTTTGCTCTCTTCTGTCCATCGCTGGAACTCTGAAGTTTGCACCCTTACTAGCATCCTCTGGATAGACAAAATGCCTTGGACTGTAACACATGCAAGTCCTTCGTTTCATTTCCATCAGATGGAAATCCTATTGTCATCCATGTTTCATATCTCATGATTGAAATATGTATTAATTGCTAGTTCAACCCGAACCGTCTTTAAGCATCGCTACGATGAAAACAAC
>NW_021312523.1:0-3613 GCF_002162155.2 Triticum dicoccoides
TTGGCCATTCGGAGAATCAACAAAAGGGTCACTTGGCAACTTGACTTTCTGACGATTATGTGGTAAATGGATATGTAGGGGATTGCAGCAGAAAACAAAAATTTTCCGACCTACGCAACAGCCCAGGACCACTATGGAGACTGCATACATGATTAAATCTTTTCGTTACCGACTCGTAGCGCAGCGGGAAGTAGAGTCGATGACGAACGGTGGTGGAGATCCCCGCAGCTAGGATTTACAACCTCCCAACCGCGAGGATGTATACCCTCATCCGCCCCACGGACAGCCCTCCGGGAGGCAGTCGGACAGTCACTCGGACGGTGTCGCGGACAGCCCTTCGGGAGGACCCTCAAAACTCGGACGGTCACTCGGACAGCCCTTCAAGAGGACCTTCGAAACTCAGATGGTCACACGGATAGCCCTTTGGGAGGCACTCACGAACTAAGACTGAAACTACGATCTCTTTACAGAGTAGCACACATACGGTGTCATCTATCCGGCAGGGCTTCGCCGTCCAGAACTAGTTCCTACCGGAACCCAGACAGCCTTGCGGCTTTACGAAACTCTTTTCGTGGGAGGGAGAGAAGAAGCCAGATCATGCATGGCACTTGTATGTGAGAAGGGATGTGTCTTTAGGCATCCCCCTCCACCCCTATTTATAGGCCAAGCCCAAGGGTGGCTTCTCCAAGAAGCCAAGGGGATAATACCAAAAGGCCCTCAAGGTGGCTTCTCCAAGAAGCCAAGCAAAAACCACATTAACTATTCATGACGACATTTTTCAGCGTCCGTTCGAACTGAAAATATTTATGTGGGCTCAGAACATTTCCATTACCCACCAAAAATAATTTTGAACACGTTCCGAAACAATTTTGGTTTAGTGATTTTCATCCGCACAAAGCAAACAAGAATGCGTTTTTACTATTCATGAAGACAATTTTTCGCGTCCACTAAATCCGAAAATATTTCTATGGGTCTTAGAATAATTCCAGTACCCACTAAAATGATTTTGGATTTGTTCTGAAACAATTTCAGATTAGTGAATTTCATCGGCGAAAAACATCTGAAGTGGTTCCGGCAGCCCCGGAGCATATCCGGTTATTATCCCGGAAAATTCCAGAAAGCTTCCAGAATGATCCTGGGACCCTCCAAGAATTATCAGGCATGTGTCGAAACCAATTTGACTTAATGGTATCCCCTGAAACAACTTTTCAGTTTCAGCGAAACTCATCCGATGACCTCTCTCTGCGGAACCTTTTCCGGTGTCCGAAACTTTTCCGGTGTCCGAAACTTTTTCGGTGATTTTCTCTCAGTCTCTCTGTCTAGTATTCAACAGATAGATGACCCTTAAGCGTGTGACCCTATAGGTTTGGTGAAGTATAGACATGACCCTGAACCCCTTCCGATCAATGATCGACATCGGAGCCGTGGGCACCCATATTGACCCCTATACCCACATGAATGAATATTCGAGTGAACCTCCAGTTGCCATGTGCTATTCCTGTTGCTTCGCGATATGTTACAAAGACTCGAGGTGAGATTTACTTGCATCCCCGTGGATCAACAACTTGTCCACTATGCTAGTTACCTCGTCGTTACTGGTTTTGTTCTCTTTTATCGTTTCCGTGTTCCGGCATCCCTGTGATCAAATCACAAAGTGTCTGGCCAGACGATGATGGATATCGTAACATCAAGAGGGCCCAGAGATATCTCTCCATCGTTGGAGGAGCAAATCCCAATCTTGAGCTATTAAGTTACTTGACATACTTTTCCATGAACCCGTAAGCCGCCGTAATAGCCACCCAATTACGGATGACGTTTAACAAACCCCAAAGTTCATGAAGCAAGCATGAAGAAACTCGATACTCTCATGGTCTAAGGAATCATGCAAACATTAACCATCTCTGTGTTATTTACCATTAACTTGTGACGAATGAATCTCATAGCATAACATCAAACCGGGTCGATTCAACACAAATGTTCTCTTAACATTGTGCCCTCAAAGTTGCTGGCATATACATGCCCATGATCAGGAAAACAGAACCATCATGCAACACTTGAGCTAGTCTTAGAGGCTAGAGTAGGAATACTTCTTACCGTTTATTTATTCCACACATGCATATGAGTCTTCCTCCGAGCCTCGTGGATATTGCAGACTCGAGAATCATTGCAGTTATAGCATGGAACATAAACATAATTATGAACTCAGAGATAAATAATAGCATTTATTATTACCTCTAGGGCATATATCCTACAGACTCCCACTTGCACTAGAGACAATAATCTAGTTTAATGCTAATGCACTTCACACCTTTGGCATACTGGTGTAAAAAATGCTTCGCATGTGGTATAGCCTGATGTCCATCGGATCTGACAACTTCAGCTCCGTGTGTATCTCTGCGTATCCTCGCGTGTTCATGCTTTCACAAAATTCATATTTTGTGCGGACTTGGCTTTTATGTATGTAAATCAGAGGTCAAACCTGGATTCCTCAGACTGAGTTATGGAGAAACTACCTGCAGTAGTGTCCCATTGACAAAAGCCATCTTGGAACCATACTAAGTTCATGAATGAACAATATGATTCAACATCTTGTTTGTCGCTTCTAAAGCGTCAACATACCTAGTCATTTGTTATAGAATTCGCCACAGTATCCTGTTGGGAACAATTTCCAACTACCGTGCCACCATATTGTGTATTACACAAAACCCTTAACTTAAATCAAAAATCGCATGGATAAAAGATGAAGATTGTATCAATGTAACATTTTACAACGAACTCTTCATGATCTCCGCTTGCGAGAAACCATATCATGAGTACTTACTCTAGTACTGAATGACATCTTTCACTGTTGTCCCACGATCAGTACTTTGATCACTTTAGTATCCATAATCGCAACACCTTGGGAGTATCGGTTATATCTGGTTGTTTTACATACCATGGAATACATGATTAATCCAAACACAAAAGTGTGTGGAATCTGCATCATGTATTTTGCTCATCAGTGTTTTGGGACACTGATTCTTGCAAACACTCTTTCCATGTGACTTCGGCAGGAATCACACCTTGTCGTTCTTAGTGCTAAATGGTTTTAGCATTTTGTCAATATGTATTTATTGCTTAGCCCTATTATGTAAATCTATCTCCATAGATCATTATGCCTAATATTGAGGCTATTTAGCCTAAGCACTTCATCAAAAAACTATTTTCAAATGAAGTCCTAATCCGTGTCAAGAAATTTATTTCCAATTAACAATGTGTCAAGCACACAAGGTTTTTAGAAATATTATTACACTCCCACTTACTTTCTTGAATTACAAGCATCTTCGTTACCCATTGATGAACTCAAACCCCTTTAACCATTTCATCAAAGCACGAAGATTCCAACTCCATTTTGCTCTCTTCTGTCCATCGCTGGAACTCTGAAGTTTGCACCCTTACTAGCATCCTCTGGATAGACAAAATGCCTTGGACTGTAACACATGCAAGTCCTTCGTTTCATTTCCATCAGATGGAAATCCTATTGTCATCCATGTTTCATATCTCATGATTGAAATATGTATTAATTGCTAGTTCAACCCGAACCGTCTTTAAGCATCGCTACGATGAAAACAAC
>NW_021312524.1:0-1295 GCF_002162155.2 Triticum dicoccoides
AAAACTGGAAACGGGTCAAAAAAACTTCCTATAATGGCACCTGTCTCAAAACACTCAGAAACACCTAAAAATAGGATAGCCAGAAATTTTTTCGAAAAATGCGTTTTCAAAAAATTTTGGGCCTAAACGGAGCGTGGCTACCCGACTTTTTTTTTTCCGAAACCTACTCCGGCAAGGAAACACGAATCGGAATCTAGATGGATCCCGAAAACAAACCTAATAAGCAAAGAACTCGGATTGGTGGTGGATATATGGTGGTGGTATATGGCAGCGGTGGTGGTAGCGGTGGTAGTATATGGATATGGATCGGTGGTGGTATATGGACACGGATTGGTGGTGGTATATGGATACGGATTCGGTGCGGTGGTGGTAGATGGCAGGGGCGATGATGATGGTGCGGCGGCGGCGTGACAACTTAAGACCAGAACTCGAAACTCTAAAAGACTAGACTCTAAGACCAGCAACTAGACACGACGATGCAACCGCAAATTCAACAAAGCAAAACCCTAAAAAGATTATGCAAGGCTCAGATTGGTTCGGATATGATGAACTAACCCTAAATTTTTTTTGTGGCTTTTTCGTGGACTATAGGTATGAAGAGCAGACTCGATCTAAACTACTAAAAAACTATAAAATCTCACCGAGCAACCTGGAAATCTGATACCACTTGATAGAGGCAAAGGTGTCCCGTCTTTCGATGAGATGGTGGATTTCGCTTTGGTGGAAGTCGACTTTGACGATCCGACTACGAACGTGCGAGGACGTCGCGCCTTAGCAATCGCTAAACCAACTCCGAGAGGTTATTGACCACGCCGGAGCACGAACAACCTGACCACGAGGGTCTGTTTCCTGCGAGCAAACGAAGAACAAGCAAGAAACTAAGATTGCAATCTGGATATTGCGAATATAAGATCAAAGCTTTATTGATCAAGGTGGGGTTCTGTGACGCCTTTGTCTGGTCGTTGAACACAAACGAAGTACGCGAAGTTGCAGCTATGGCGAACTTTTAATCTAAACAAAACCCAAAGTCTAAACGATGCCCTAAGGGCTGTATATATGGAGGAAGAGGGGGGAATTTCGTGGCCCTTGGTGGAGGAGTCCGAAATCAACCCTATCTCTTGTTTCCCCACACATACGGACTCTAAAAATAGCCTATACTTATGTATTTCGAAATTACATGGGCCTGGCCCAATAATAAGGTGACGCAGCACCTAAAATAGCCTCGGGACGAAATTTATGAAGTGGCATCTTGTATATTTCGTCCAAGGCTTCATGCACCCATTATGGTGGCTTCA
>NW_021312525.1:0-8889 GCF_002162155.2 Triticum dicoccoides
AACCCAACGCGTACGCATAGCAGTTTTCAAAGCGGCCCAAGTAGTTGGAATAGGATACAATCTACAATGTTCAGACCACCATACACATGCAAAACTAGTGAAAGCACAAACAGCAGCAGCAACTCGTCTCTCCTCAGGATATTGTAAACATGTAAATCGTTGTTCAGTTTCTAACTCCCAAGTAAGATATATATCAGGAACATATCTACCCTCAAATGGTGGAATATTCAATTTCAGTTTAGGAATATGGACATCATCTCGTACCTGAGGTGGTGGTGCAGGCCTACCATTACGAATATATACCTGAGGTCGACCTGCTGGTGGTGGTACAGGTGGCTGCACGTAGTGTTGATTTTGATCAACCTCATCCTCATAGTCTCCCACATAAGCATCCTCCTCCGCATCAGCAGCAGGATCCACAGAAGTATCAACAGCAGCACCAACAGTTTGGCCAAACGCAAGAGGAACACGGCTTGCTCGGCGGAGGTCTGCTTCGCGACGTGGAGGTAGTCGTTGTTGTTGGAGAGGTGCGTTAGCTGCAGCGGGTGGTGGTGGTGGAAGACGCGCGAGCAATTCATTAAACTTGTTATCGAGCTTTGTTTCGAACGTCTTCTCAAAGCCAGTGATCTTCTCCATGGCCTCTTCAAAATTGTTCAGCACATCTTGCACCTGTTCAGTCATCATTTGCTGAAACTTATCATGAAGCTCCTTGTTCGATAAATTCTCCCAGTCAATCTCGTCGGCTTGTGATCCTGGCATGGTTAGCAGTAATAGAAACACACAAGAATATGATCCTACAGACTACGAACAAGTGGTGGTGGTGGGTGTCACAAATCCGTCAAGCAAATCTCAAATTCTTACCAGTTCTTACCCAGCAGCAGGCGGTGATCGGCAACCGTTGTAGTCAAAAACTCTCAAAGCTTGGATAGAGCGATTACCAGGGAGAGTCAAACGCACGACGTAGATGTATGTGGAGCTGGGAAGGCTTATAATATGGTAGCAAAAAGGGTCAACAATAATCAATTCAGAGATGCAAAGTTGATAAACGCTCAACGACGGTACTGTGCTGGTCCTAGGCTAGACTGTGCTAGAGACGCGAGCCTAGAACACTAACAAATTTTTTTTTTGACTGCCCGGACCCAAAAACTGGAAACGGGTCAAAAAAAACTTCCTATAATGGCACCTGTCTCAAAACACTCAGAAACACCTAAAAATAGGATAGCCAGAATTTTTTTCGAAAAATGCGTTTTCGAAAAATTTTGGGCCTAAACGGAGCGTGGCTACCCGACTCTTTTTTTTTCCGAAACCTACTCCGGCAAGGAAACACGAATCGGAATCTAGATGGATCCCGAAAACAAACCTAATAAGCAAGGAACTCGGATTGGTGGTGGATATATGGTGGTGGTATATGGCAGCGGCGGTGGTAGCGGTGGTAGTATATGGATATGGATCGGTGGTGGTATATGGGCACGGATTGGTGGTGGTATATGGATACGAATTCGGAGCGGTGGTGGTAGATGGCAGGGCGATGATGATGGTGCGGCGGCGGCGTGACAACTTATGACCAGAACTCGAAACTCTAAAAGACTAGACTCTAAGACCAGCAACTAGACCGACGATGCAACCGCAAATTCAACAAAGCAAAACCCTAAAAAGATTATGCAAAGGCTCAGATTGGTTCGGATATGATGAACTAACCCTAATTTTTTTTTTGTGAAATTATTCGCTTGCATGGTGTGCCAAATACTATTGTTTCAGATCGTGATACTAAATTTCTTAGCCACTTTTGGAGATGTTTATGGGCTAAGTTGGGGACTAAACTGCTTTTTAGTACTACTTGTCACCCCCAAACTGATGGACAAACTGAAGTAGTCAATAGAACGTTGTCTACTATGCTTAGGGCTGTTTTGAAGAATAATAAGAAAATGTGGGAGGAATGCTTGCCTCATATTGAATTTTCTTATAATCGTTCATTGCATTCTACTACTAAGATGTGCCCTTTTGAAGTTGTGTATGGTTTCCTACCTCGTGCACCTATTGATTTGTTGCCTCTTCCATCTTTGGAGAAGGTTAATTTCGATACTAAACAACGTGCTGAATTGATTTTAAAAATGCATGAGTTAACTAAGGAAAACATTGAGCGCATGAATGCTAAATATAAACTTGCTGGAGATAAGGGTAGAAAACATGTTGTGTTTGCACCTGGAGATCTTGTTTGGTTACATTTGCGTAAGGATAGATTTCCTGATTTGCGCAAATCAAAGTTAATGCCACGTGCTGATGGTCCCTTTAAGGTGTTAGAGAAAATAAATGATAATGCATATAAACTTGAGCTGCCTGCAGATTTTGGGGTTAGTCCCACTTTTAACATTGCAGATTTGAAGCCTTATTTGGGTGAGGAAGATGAACTTCCGTCGAGGACGACTTCATTTCAAGAAGGGGAGGATGATGAGGACATCAATACAATTGTTACACCCACAGCCCCTGCTGCTATACATACTGGACCAATTACTAGAGCTCGTGCACGCCAACTAAATTACCAGGTAGTTTCGTTTCTTGGTAATGATTCTAATGTTCATGAGAATATGATGCTGCCTAAATTGGATACATTTGTTTTGCTTACAAATGAAGGGCCTAGCTTGGAGAAGGATGAACATTGGAGCAAGAACAAGCATGGAGATGATGGCATGCGCAAGGGAAACACGAACGGAGTTACAAGTGTTGATTTCAGGACTTTGAAGCCACCATAATGGGTGCATGAAGCCTTGGACGAAATATACAAGATGCCACTTCATAAATTTCGTCCCGAGGCTATTTTAGGTGCTGCGTCACCTTATTATTGGGCCGGGCCCATGTAATTTCGAAATACATAAGTATAGGCTATTTTTAGAGTCCGTATGTGTGGGGAAACAAGAGATAGGGTTGATTTCGGACCCCTCCACCAAGGGCCACGAAATTCCCCCCCCCCCTCTTCCTCCATATATACAGCCCTTAGGGCATCGTTTAGACTTTGGGTTTTGTTTAGATTAAAAGTTCGCCATAGCTGCAACTTCGCGTACTTCGTTTGTGTTCAACGACCAGACAAAGGCGTCACAGAACCCCACCTTGATCAATAAAGCTTTCATCTTATATTCGCAATATCCAGATTGCAATCTTAGTTTCTTGCTTGTTCTTCGTTTGCTCGCAGGAAACAGACCCTCGTGGTCAGGTTGATCGTGCTCCGGCGTGGTCAATAACCTCTCGGAGTTGGTTTAGCGGTTGCTAAGGCGCGACGTCCTCGCACGTTCGTAGTCGGATCGTCAAAGTCGACTTCCACCAAAGCGATATCCATCATCTCATCGAAAGATCGGGACCCTCGCCTCTATCAGGTACCGCACAGGAAGAAGCCTTCACGGTATTGAAAGATAAGTTGACACATGCTCCTTTACTCCAATTTCCTGATTTTAATAAGACTTTTGAGCTTGAATGTGATGCTAGTGGAATTGGATTAGGAGGTGTGTTATTACAAGATGGCAAACCTGTTGCATACTTTTCTGAAAAATTGAGTGGGCCTAGTCTGAATTATTCTACTTATGATAAAGAATTATATGCTCTTGTTCGGACTTTAGAAACATGGCAACATTATTTATGGCCCGAAGAATTTGTTATACATTCTGATCATGAATCTTTGAAACATATTAAAAGTCAAGCTAAACTGAATCGTAGACATGCTAAATGGGTTGAATTCATTGAGACTTTCCCTTATGTCATTAAACACAAGAAGGGAAAAGAAAATGTTATTGCTGATGCATTGTCTCGTCGCTATACTATGCTTTCACAACTTGACTTCAAAATATTTGGTTTGGAGACCATCAAAGATTAATATGTGCATGATGCTGATTTTAAAGATGTAATGCAGAATTGTAAAGAAGGAAGAATGTGGAACAAGTTTGTCGTTAACGATGGATTTGTGTTTCGTGCTAACAAGCTATGCATTCCAGCTAGCTCCGTTCGTCTTTTGTTGTTGCAGGAAGCGCATGGAGGAGGATTAATGGGACATTTTGGCGTGAAGAAGACGGAGGACGTAATTGCTACACATTTCTTTTGGCCAAAGATGAGACGGGATGTTGAGCGTTTTATTGCTCGATGCACTACATGTCAAAAAGCTAAGTCACGACTCAATCCTCATGGTTTATATATGCCTTTGCATGTACCTAGTGTTCCTTGGGAGGATATATCTATGGACTTTGTTTTAGGTTTACCTCGAACAAAGAAGGGGAGGGATAGCATATTTGTTGTCGTGGATAGATTCTCGAAAATGGCACACTTTATACCATGTCATAAAAGCGATGATGCTGTTAATGTTGCTGATTTGTTCTTTCGTGAAATTATTCGCTTGCATGGTGTGTCAAATACTATTGTTTCAGATCATGATACTAAATATCTTAGCCACTTTTGGAGATGTTTATGGGCTAAGTTGGGGACTAAACTGCTTTTTAGTACTACTTGTCACCCCCAAACTGATGGACAAACTGAAGTAGTCAATAGAACGTTGTCTACTATGCTTAGGGCTGTTTTGAAGAATAATAAGAAAATGTGGGAGGAATGCTTGCCTCATATTGAATTTGCTTATAATCGTTCATTGCATTCTACTACTAAGATGTGCCATTTTGAAGTTGTGTCTGGTTTCCTACCTCGTGCACCTATTGATTTGTTGCCTCTTCCATCTTCGGAGAAGGTTAATTTTGATGCTAAACAACGTGCTGAATTGATTTTAAAAATGCATGAGTTAACTAAGGAAAACATTGAGCGTATGAATGCTAAATATAAACTTGCTGGAGATAAGGGTAGAAAACATGTTGTGTTTGCACCTGGAGATCTTGTTTGGTTACATTTGCGTAAGGATAGATTTCCTGATTTGCGCAAATCAAAGCTAATGCCACGTGCTGATGGTCCCTTTAAGGTGTTAGAGAAAATAAATGATAATGCATATAAACTTGAGCTGCCTGCAGATTTTGGGGTTAGTCCCACTTTTAACATTGCAGATTTGAAGCCTTATTTGGGTGAGGAAGATGGACTTCCGTCGAGGACGACTTCATTTCAAGAAGGGGAGGATGATGAGGACATCAATACAATTGTTACACCCACAGCCCCTGCTGCTATACATACTGGACCAATTACTAGAGCTCGTGCACGCCAACTAAATTACCAGGTACTTTCGTTTCTTGGTAATGATTCTAATGTTCATGAGAATATGATGCTGTCTAAATTGGATACATTTGTTTTGCTTACAAATGAAGGGCCTAGCTTGGAGAAGGATGAACATTGGAGCAAGAACAAGCATGGAGATGATGGCATGCGCAAGGGGAACAAGAACGGAGTTACAAGTGATGATTTTAGGACTTTGAAGCCACCATAATGGGTGCATGAAGCCTTGGACGAAATATACAAGATGCCACTTCATAAATTTCGTCCCGAGGCTATTTTAGGTGCTGCGTCACCTTATTATTGGGCCAGGCCCATGTAATTTCGAAATACATAAGTATAGGCTATTTTAGAGTCCGTATGTGTGGGGAAACAAGAGATAGGGTTGATTTCGGACTCCTCCACCAAGGGCCACGAAATTTCCCCCTCTTCCTCCATATATACAGCCCTTAGGGCATCGTTTAGACTTTGGGTTTTGTTTAGATTAAAAGTTCGCCATAGCTGCAACTTCGCGTACTTCGTTTGTGTTCAACGACCAGACAAAGGCGTCACAGAACCCCACCTTGATCAATAAAGCTTTCATCTTATATTCGCAATATCCAGATTGCAATCTTAGTTTCTTGCTTGTTCTTCGTTTGCTCGCAGGAAACAGACCCTCGTGGTCAGGTTGATCGTGCTCCGGCGTGGTCAATAACCTCTCGGAGTTGGTTTAGCGATTGCTAAGGCGCGACGTCCTCGCACGTTCGTAGTCGGATCGTCAAAGTTGACTTCCACCAAAGCGATATCCATCATCTCATCGAAAGACGGGACACCTTTGCCTCTATCAAGTGGTATCAGATTTCCAGGTTGCTCGGTGAGATTTTACAGTTTTTCGTAGTTTAGATCGAGTCTGTTCTTCATACCTACAGTCCACGAAAAAGCCACAAAAAAAATTAGGGTTAGTTCATCATATCCGAACCAATCTGAGCCTTTGCATAATCTTTTTAGGGTTTTGCTTTGTTGAATTTGCGGTTGCATCGTCGTGTCTAGTTGCTGGTCTTAGAGTCTAGTCTTTTAGAGTTTCGAGTTCTGGTCATAAGTTGTCACGCCACCGCCGCACCATCATCATCGCCCCTGCCATCTACCACCGCCGCTTATCCGCCACCGCTTCGAATCCGTATCCATATACCACCACCGCTGTCATATACCACCACCGCTGCCATCTACTACCATATATCCACCACCAATCCGAGTTCTTGTCATATTAGGTTTGTTTTCGAGATCCATCTAGATTCCGATTCGTGTTTCCTTGCCGGAGTAGGTTTCGAAAAAAAAGAGTCTGGAAACCACCCTCCGTTTAGGCCCAAAATTTTTCGAAAACGCATTTTTCAAAAAAAATTCTGGCTATCCTATTTTTAGGTGTTTCTGAGTGTTTTGAGACAGGTGCCATTATAGGAAGTTTTTTTTGACCCGTTTCCAGCTTTTGGGTCCGGGCAGTCGAAAAAAAAAATTGGTCGAAAAAATTTCGTGCCCATCCTGTCAGTTTGACCTAGGAAGAGTTTTGAGACACTCGCCATTATAGTGATTTTTCGCACAAAAAAAAGCAGCGCAAAAAAAAAGAGCGAAAAAAAATCCAGAGTGTGCTTTTTCCCTTGTTTACGTGCCGCGCCGTGATTTTGTTGGTGTTCTAGGCTCGTGTCTCTAGCACAGTCTAGCCTAGGACCAGCACAGTACCGTCGTTGAGCGTTTATTCAACTTTGCATCTCTGAATTGATTATTGCTGACCCTTTTTGCTACCATATTATAAGCCTTCCCAGCTCCACATACATCTACGTTGTGCGTTTGACTCTCCCTGGTAATCGCTCTATCCAAGCTTTGAGAGTTTTTGACTACAACGGTTGCCGATCACCGCCTGCTGCTGGGTAAGAACTGGTAAGAATTTGAGATTTGCTTGACGGATTTGTGACACCCACCACCACCTCTTGTTAGTAGTCTGTAGGATCATATTCTTGTGTGTTTCTATTGCTGCTAACCATGCCAGGATCACAAGCCAACGAGACTGACTGGGAGAACATGACGAATAAGGATTTGCATGATAAATTTTAGCAAATGATGAGTGGACAGGTGCAAGATGTGCTAAACAGATTTGAAGAGGCCATGGAGAAGATAGATGGCATGGAGAAGACGTTCGAAACAAAGCTCGATAACAAGTTTAATGAATTGCTCGCGCGTCTTCCACCACCACCACCCGCTGCACCTAACGCACCTCTCCAACAACAACAACAACGACTACCTCCACGTCGTGAAACAGATCTCCGCCGAGCGAGCCATGTTCCTCTTGCGTTTGGCCAAACTGTTGGTGCTGTTGTTGATACTTCTGTGGCTCCTGCTACTGATGCGGAGGAGGATGATTATGTGGGAGATTACGAGGATGAGGTTGCTCAAAATCAGAACTACGTGCAACCACCTGCACCACAACCACCAGGTCGTCCACATGCAAATAATCACAATGGTAGGGCTTTCCCTCAGGTACGAGATCATGACCATCTTCCTAAACTGAAATTGAATATTCCACCTTTCGAGGGTAGATATGTTCCTGATATATATCTTACTTGCGAGTTAGAAACTGAACAACGATTTACATGTTTACAATATCCCGAGGAGAGACGGGTTGCCGCTGCTGTTTGTGCTTTCACTAGTTTTGCATGTGTATGGTGGTCTGAACATTGTAGATTATATCCTATTCCAACTACTTGGGCTGCTTTGAAAACTGCTATGCGTACTCGTTGGGTTCCACCATATTATCAACGTGAATTGCTTCAGAAATTACAGCGCTTAAGACAAGGAAAAAATTCTGTAGAAGAATATTATCAGGAATTACAAACTGGCATGATTAGATGTGGTATTGTTGAGGAGAATGAAGCTATGCTTGCACGTTTTCTGGGTGGATTAAATAGAGTGATTCAGACCATTCTAGACTATAAGGAGTATACTAATATCACTCGTTTATTCCATCTTGCTTGTAAAGCTGAACGTGAAGTGCAGGATCGACAAGCATTGGCGCGAACTAACTTTTCTGCAGGCCGACCTTCATCATGGACACCGCGTGCATCTTCTACTTCAACTGCACCAGCACCTCAATCAGGTGTCTCCTCCAGTCGTGATACAAGAAAACAGGCACAACCACCATTATCTGCCAAGAGCGCACCTGCTGGGCCTGCACAGAGTTTTGCTTCTTCCATGGCATCAACAGGGCACACAAGTGATATTATTTGTCGTCGTTGTAAGGGAGGAGGTCATTATGCGAGAGAATGCAAATCTCCGCGTGTGATGATTGCTACCGCGGATGGTGGATATGAGTCCGCTAGTGACTATGATGAGGAGACTTTGGCTCTTATTACACGTGAAGAACATGGTGGAGATGATTCTGATCATGAGACGCAATACATGGCTCCTGAAGACGCTGACAGGTATGAATGTTTAGTTGCTCAACGTGTTTTGAGTGTGCAGGTCACACAAGCTGAGCAAAATCAGAGGCACAATTTGTTCCATACCAAGGGAGTTGTGAAAGAACATTCTGTGCGCGTCATCATAGATGGAGGGAGCTGCAACAACTTGGCTAGCATGGAGATGGTGGAGAAGCTTTCTCTCACCACAAGACCACATCCACATCCTTACTACATCCAATGGTTCAACAACAGCGGCAAGGTTAAGGTAACACGTACT
>NW_021312526.1:0-1786 GCF_002162155.2 Triticum dicoccoides
CCAACAAGACAAACAAGCAACAAGGATACAATCAACCACGGGCAAGACCAAGCAATATGATGAAATGACGATATGCTATGCGGGATGCGATGCGGGATGCAAAATGCAAGATATGACAGGAAATGCATGAACCTGGCATCAACTTGGAAAACCAAGTGTGCCACTGGATAGAGGGGATGAAATCTCTTGAAAACGATATAAAGATCATTGGAATCGGAGCTACGGTTTGGAAATGGCGAGCGTTTTAAGATATGACACCGGTCTGCGATTTACAGCAAGTAGGCATCTAAATGCAACGAAATGAACATGCTACAGCCACCAAACATGAAAACAAAATACATGGCAGTGATGTACACAAGATGGTTGACAAAACACTAGCACTGAGCCATAGGCAAATTCATCCATTAAGAGGTTCAAACAAGCATGGCTAAAACCCAAATGCAAAACAGATTTCAGACTTAGTGAAATTAACACTAGTCTGAAATTTCAGATCACGATGCTCTCTTCGGAGCAGCAAAACAACATGATAGAAAACCTGAACATGACAAGTAAGAACATGACATGGAGCTACTCAACAAGCTTAACAAAACACCCAAAGTGACCTGGGGCCAAAAGGGTTCACAAAATACTCTACCGAGCTCACGAACATCGCTCGAACACAATCAGTTTTCAGACTTAGTGAAAACTGAGACATGCTGAAATTTAACTCACGAAGGCATGTAAACGAGCTCGATGCACTCACTACGGTGCAAGTCATGGCAAGTAAAGCATATAACCAGCAAGAAGGCACAAAGTGCTAGCTACACATGGCAAGAACGAAGGCATAGCATGCATGGAACACTAACGGTAGCATCGGCGAAATCGCAAACAAGTTGACGATCTGCCCAGATTAACAACGAAGCAAAAGTTGAGCTCGATTGAGTCAACCTAGAGCACTCTACAAATGCCAACAAAGACATGGATGGATAGAGCATGACATAAATATCAAAACTCCCTTACTGATCATCCTCAAAAGAGGCACGGATCGCTAGGAAACAAGCTGGACATATAGCATCATGAACTAAAATATCCCAGACTTAGCGAAAATCACTAAGTCCCTGAAATCTGCAATCTCAGGTACCTCTCTTCGCAAGCTTGCACAAGACAACACACACATCCTAAAAATTCATGGGTGGCACCTCTGGAAAGAAGACAAAATGCTTCACAATACATCCCAAAGGGGCACAGGCATATCATGCACGGATTAAACATAGCAAAAATGACAAAAGTGCATGATGAACTAACGGTTCTGCAATTTAACTCACGAAGCCTCCTTCTAACAGCATTTTGGGTATCAAGATGACCTCAAATGCAAATGATGCAATGGAATGAAATTATGTACATGTCGAGGCGAAGATTTTGATATATCATACGCCTAAAACGGATCTACGATTGCGGAGATACGAGCAGTCAAACATCGCATAAAAATTAGGGTTACGGGGATGAAAAGTCAACCTAGCCCAGATCCAGATTTGGATCGGCACGCTTCCCGAGGCGGCGCCGGAGACACTGTTCGCCGGAGTGGAGAGGGACACCGGGCTCCGGGAGGTCGCCGGAGAGGGGGCCGGGCGTGGAGGAGGCGGTCGCCGGGGGCCGGATCCGGCGACCCGGGGCGGCGCGTGGCGGCGGAGGGCGCCGGGCGGGGCGGCGCCGGGCGAGGAGGCCGGCTCGGGCGCCCGGGGAAGCTCGCCGGCGACGAGGGCCCGCGGCGGCGCGGCGGCGGAGGGCGTCGCCGGGCGCGGGGGAG
>NW_021312527.1:0-1639 GCF_002162155.2 Triticum dicoccoides
AGAAGATTCAAGTTCCTATTCTTAATCCTTTCTAGCTATTTCGAGGTTGTTATCTCATTCAAGTCATTTTATTGAACCGGGGCAATCTCTCTTCAAAATTGTTCAACGGTGTTTTCTTTTGAGTGGGCCCTAACCCACAAGTCTTTTTCCAGGATCTTATCTGACTCTTCTAATTTTCCCGGAGCTATTCCCAAATTCATTTCAAAGTTTGACGTAAGAATGAATTATCATCGGTCAAATGTCTTTCTCCAAGATCTTCCAAATTATTTCATCGTTGATTCAACCTTTCTATTTTTCATTGTTCTGGAGTGCCTCAATAATTCATGGTGGGTCTCATCGTCATTCCCAACATTTGAAGACCGAAGAAGAGTTCCTGTAAATCCTTACCTGTTCTTCCAAAGATTCGTGGTTCTAGCTTCATGCCATCCTCATAATTGTTTTTGATTATGAGAGTTCTTTTCACCCATCCAGAGCAATTCAGGAGTCTTTATAGTTTGATTCTCCGGAGCCCATCTTCTCAGAATTATTCATTCTCAGCTTTCAGCTCTCATTCTCAAATTCTTCCGGTGCATCGTCCAAATATCCTCTAATCAGTTCACGATCTCTTCGTTCTCATATTTCTAAATTTTTCAAGTATCTTCATTCGTTTTCCAATTCTTCCCGGTGATTTGTGCCTTGCTACTTTCATTTTCAATTCTTACGGTGGTTCGTTCAAGATTTCTCTTCCTTCGTTATCATATCAATTCATTCGCTGTTTCCAAATCCCACCGGTGGTTCCATCAATAGCTTCTCAAGTTTTGCGCTATATCTCTCTTAATCCTATCTACGAGAATAAGTAGTATGCCAAATCCATTGCTTGTCATCAATTTAATTTGATGAAGGATAAGCATACAATAAATCTTATTCTTATTTCCTCTAGGTGATTCAATTCTTTTCTTCTGGAGATTGTTCCTGATGAAGTAATTCTTGGTTCTAGTGTTTCATCTTTTCTTTTCTAGAGTTCCAAGTTTTCTCGGTTATATCATCGCGAAGCTCCATCTAAATCATTGCAAGGATTCACCTGGTGTTTTCAACTTCTCTTTCTTTCTATCATCCTTTCATTACCGGAGTTCTTCATGGAGGCTCTACATGATGGTTCGTCAAGGATTCTTTTCATTGTTCAATTGTTCTTCAAGATTTCTCTCGAAGTTAAGATTCGCCAAGCTTTACTCAAAAATAAACATGGTGCTCAACACATGTTTTTTTGTGAGGAGTTCAAGCATTCTTTATCTTGCATTTCAAAGTGCTATTCTTTCTACCTTATCTTTTGAGATGGTGTTATATCATTCTTGACAATTTCCATTCTTGTTTTGCGATTCACATGTTGTCAAGAATGACGTATTTTAAATCCATCAATCTCTTCATTGGAGCTATCTTGGTATAGATTTCACCTAAAGACTTCCCTAAGGAATGTTGTATTGTGGTGCTTATACATGACCCAAGTTCTTCACTTATCCTCCCGGTGGAATAAGTTTCTTGTCTCCTTGTTCATATCAATCCAATCTATTGTTTCCATTAGTGGCAGAATTTCACCTCATCATTTTTAAATGTTTGCCATAAGCCCACAAAAAGCTTGTGCTTTTCGTTGTTGATTTTCCAA
>NW_021312528.1:0-1925 GCF_002162155.2 Triticum dicoccoides
GACCCGAAAACGGTGAATAATAGTCCTTGAAAGAGCCTAGAAATGCACAAACCTAGGACTATTGATGAACGATACGTAAACACACCCCGGGGTTCGATAAACATGGAAATCTCTCATGGACCTGAAATCAATGAGTAATAGTCCATGAAACAACCAGAACCGGCCAAAACCGCGAGTGTTTATGACCGACACATAGACGCACCCCGGTGTTCGTCAATCATGGAAATCATTTCGGGACCCCAAAATAGTGAGTAATAGTCCATGAAACGGGCCTGAATCGTCCAAAACCACGATTGTTGATGACCGACACGTAAGAGCACCTTGGGGTTCAACTACCATGCAAATTGCTTTGGGACCGCAAAATGGTGAGTAATAGCCCATGAAACGGGTCAGAATCAAAAAGACCGCGGGTGTTCATGAACGACACTAAAATGCACCCTGGGGTTCATTAATCATGGAAATCACTATTAGACCTCAAAACAGTGAGTCATAGTCCATGAAATGGGGCAGAATCAACCAAAACTACAAGTGTTGATGACCGGCACATAAACGCACCCCGGAGTTAAGTTCGTTAATCGTGGAAATCACTCCGGGACCACAAAACAGTGAGTAATAGTCCATAAAACACGCCAGATTCGGCTTGAACTGTGAGTGTTGATGACCGACACGTAAACATACCCCGGGGTTCGTCAATCGTGGAAACCACTCTGGGACCCCAAAACAGTGAGTAATAGTTCACGAAACGGGCGAGAATCGGCCAAAACTACGAGTGTTGATGACTGACAAGTAAGCGCACCTTGGGGTTCAACAACTATGGAAATCGCGTCGGGACACCAAAATGGTGAGTAATAGTCCACGAAACGGGTGAGAATTGGCCAAAACTTTGATTGTTCACGACGGACACGTAAACGCACCCCGGGGATCGTCAATCGTGGAAATCGCTCTGGGACCCCAAACTGGTGAGTAATAGTGCATGAAACGAACCAGAATAGGCCAAAATTGTGAGTGTTGCAGACCGACACGTAATTGTAACACGGGGTTCGTCAATCGTGGAAATCACTCCGGGACCCCAAAACTGAGTAATAGTCCAAGAAACGGGCCAGAATTAACCCAGACTGCGAGTCTTGACGACCAACACGTAAGGAGACCTTGGGGTTTGACAACCATGGAAATCACTTTGGGACCCGAAAACAGTGAGTAATTGTCCATGAAAGAGCCTAGAAATGGACAAACCTAGGACTATTGATGAACAATACGTAAACGCACCCCGGGGTTTGATAAACATGGAAATCTCTCATGGACCCGAAATCAATGAGTAATAGTCCATGAAACGGCCAGAATCGGCCAAAACTGCGAGTGTTTATGACCGACACATAGACGCACCCCGGTGTTCGTCAATCATGGAAATCATTTCGGGACCCCAAAATAGTGAGTAATATTCCACGAAGCGGGCCAGAATCGGCCAAAACCGCGATTGTTGATGACCGACCTGTAAGAGCAGCTTGGGTTCAACAACCATGGAAATCGCTTTGGGACCGCAAAATGGTGAGTAATAGCCCACGAAACAGGTCAGAATCGACAAAGACCGCGAGTGTTCATGACCTACACTTAAACGCACCCTCGGGTTCGTTAATTGTGGAAATCACTCCTAGACCTCAAAACAGTGAGTAATAGTCCATGAAACGGGGCAAAATCGACCAAAACTGTGAGTGTTGATGACCGACACATAAACGAAAGCCGGCTTTAAGTTCGTTAATCGTGGAAATCACTCCAGGACCACAAAACAGTGATTAAATAGTCCATGAAACAGGGAAGATTCGGCCAGAACTATGAGTGTTGATGACCGACACGTAAACACACTCCGCGGTTCATCAATCATGGAAATCACTCTGGGACCCCAAAACAGTGAGTAATAGTGCACGAAA
>NW_021312529.1:0-3106 GCF_002162155.2 Triticum dicoccoides
GGTGCTGCTGCTGTGGAAGACCTTCGAGCAGAACTTGTTCGGGCCAAGGAGCAAGCCAGAAAAAGCGAGGCAGCTGCCTTGAAGGCAGCGGAAGAGCTAGAAGCCGAGAAGGCTGCTCACTGCCGAAGCAGGGAGGAGATGGCCGGAATGGCCGCAGAATTAAAAGTTGCTACCGATCGCCAGGAGGTTCTTGAGAGAGAACGCCGAGCGGAGCAAGAGGACCTGAAGAAGGCCGACGCCGAAGCCAAGGATGCCCGAAGTAAGATGCGGGCTATGAAGGAGGAACTGCGTCAGGTCGGAGACATTGTGGCTGGAAAGCCTCTTCTGCTCCGTAGGAAGTTCACGGATCCGAAGTATGCTCAGCTAGGCCGTTTGTATGGTGCGGAGGATCCTTATCTGGAGTTGGCAGCGAGTGCAGCGGACGCAGTCGTGCACTTCCGAAGCCAGAAGGATCATGAAATGGAAGAGCTTTTCTGGTCTCAATTCCATAGTCCGGAGCGTCCACTTCCGTTGAGTGATCGGCTGGTTGAGTGAGCTGAGCTTAATAGATTGTCCGGACTTGCCATGACGGATGTGGTCGCTCATCTGTGGCCGGGAAGGCCCAAGCCGAAGAGTTATTTTGGCTTGTTGCAGCAATTCCTTGGGGCGGTGCCGCATATTGGGGCGATGAAGCGGTCGGCGTGTATAGAAGGTGCACGAACGGCCCTCGCCCGTGGTAAGACATACTGGGCGGAGATGGATGCCACCGCTGTTGCATCCCGGGGTTCGGACAAATGCCGATTCCCCACCGAGCACTATTTTGAGGAAGTCCTGCAGGGCGCTCGTTTAATAGAGTCGCAGTGCTCGAAAAATGTTATGTTTGAATGACATGTTTGATTTCTAAGATCATGTTTATAATACAACAACTTTTTATACTTGTGTGTTCAAGTACTGAACTATCTCCTGTGCGGCCGTATATATGTATAATCTGAAAGATGGCAGTCTTTGGCTTCAGCCCCCACGCACATGGTGCGGGGGTGTTTGCAAATAGAAAAGCGCTTTTTCACACTTAATCCAACGTCTTGGTTCTTTTAAGGAGGTGATAGCGTAGCAAACTAGGCAACCGGACTATAACGCTTTATCACTTTCACTTAGCCATAGGAGCTCGAATGTGGGGCTACTATATAGCCCCTAGCGGCACCGCGCTTCTCCGAACTCGGGGCGCGTATGTGCCTGACCGGGAAGCGGTCCTTCATCAAAGCGGAGGTATTCTAAACATTCCAATGGTCGATCGAGTGGTTGACCAGTCTCTCGCTATATCATGACAGTCAGTTTTCGGCTTTCTCTACTGAGGTGCTCGCCCAGCCGAACCGGGGCACAATCGCAGTAGTTCTCCTGGTGCCGCGTTAGCCGATGATACGGAATGTAAGGCAGCAAAACACTGGAGCCGGGCAAACCCAACATTTGACCAAAGACATGATTCGGAGCTGATGCATATAAGGCCTAACTCGAGATGCCGAACACTCCCTGAGGTGTTCGGTCTTTATGATACCGGCAGAACAATGCCCAACCCCCTAGTGTCCAGGTACAGGCGGGAACTTCTGACACGGCCGATGCCAAAACGCCAGCCTCCTCCTCGGCTATGGTAGGAAACTGGGGGATGTGTATCAACAAGAGACAGTAAGAAAGGTTTACGCAGGGTTTTAATTTGAAAAGAATCCTTGCAACGGGTCCCTGCTGCACGTCTGCGCCTGTGTCTCCGTTGTGATGTATCCTGGACGGGTGTAGCACGTGCTTCATCTGTAAAAGAGAAGGACTTAGTTTCTAAGAAATATCGTGCAAAAGTTGTATTAAAGTATAATTTGGCAAATAAAGAAAGTTGAGCTTTATTGGCTCTCATCATTTAGACGTGCGGCCCCTTATAAAAGGGGGTATGCGACTGAGAAGCCCCTTGTTTATTTACGCCGGACTCGCCTAACCGTGTCCGGGGTCTGAATGACCTGTGTTTAGGGGTCTTGACCTGCAAGGTCGGAGTGGCTGTTAAAGCAGCCCCACGCTCTCCATGGTCGAAGAACACTCGGAGTTACTCTTTAATGAGATTATGTCGCGTGGACCGGGCATTGTAAGTATAAGAGACGTGTAGTTTGGTATTGCGTTAAAGCGGGCGAAAGCTTTGCGTCCCAATAGTGCTCAAAGGCCACTGTAAAATGGGGCGATATGGAGAGTGAGCTTTCCGCGACGAAGGTTGTCAGATGAACTGAACACAACCTCTAGTGGTACCGAGCTCGTATGATTGGCTTGAAGGCCTGGCGTCACTCCTTTGAAGGAAGTGCTGTTATGGCGAATTGCGGTAGGGTCTATCCCCATTCTGCGGACGATGTCTTGGTATGGCAGGTGCCGCGCTGTGCTTTCATGTTATCACATGAAGTGAGTTCACTGTTTTGACTTCTAGTGGGAAAGTCTTCCGTTTTCCGGAGTGCTGCATTTGGGGTTCGTCACTTTCGCTTGGTGTATTGAGCCCCTTGTGTTCGGCGTTAAGTCGGCCGGACTGCTTGAAGACCCAACAATCTCTGTGGGTATGGTTTGCAGGCTTTCCGGAGGTACCATGTATTTGACATAGCCTGTCCAGGATCTTGTTTAGGTTGGATAGCTCGTCACTGTTGTCCTTGAGGGGCAGTGTTTTGTTATTCGGCCGAGGGCTTTTGAATCCGGTGTTGACCGCCGTACTGTTTGGGCCATTTTCCTTATTCCGGCGCTGATCTTTTCTGTGTCGTGATTTCCCATTTCCATCCCTGACTTCGGATGTACTTGGGTCGCTGGTGCTGCATCTAGCCAGCCAGCTGTCTTCCCCCGCGCAAAAGCGGGTCATGAGGCTTGTTAGTGTGGCCATTGTTCTTGGTTTTTCCTGGCCGAGGTGTCTGGCAAGCCATTCGTCTCGGACGTTGTGTTTAAAGGCTGCTAAGGCTTCAGCGTCCGGACAGTCGACTATTTGGTTCTTTTTAGTGAGGAACCTGTTCTAGAATTTGCGTGCTGACTCTCCGGGCTGTTGAGTTATGTGACTTAAATCGTCTGCATCCGGAGGGCGGACATAAGTCCCTTGAAAATTTGGTCGAAACGCATCTTCAAG
>NW_021312530.1:0-1915 GCF_002162155.2 Triticum dicoccoides
AAAGCGCTTTTCTATTTGCAAACACCCCCGCACCATGTGCGTGGGGGCTGAAGCCAAAGACTGCCATCTTTCAGATTATACATATATACGGCCGCACAGGAGATAGTTCAGTACTTGAACACACAAGTATAAAAAGTTGTTGTATTATAAACATGATCTTAGAAATCAAACATGTCATTCAAACATAACATTTTTCGAGCACTGCGACTCTATTAAACGAGCGCCCTGCAGGACTTCCTCAAAATAGTGCTCGGTGGGGAATCGGCATTTGTCCGAACCCCGGGATGCAACAGCGGTGGCATCCATCTCCGCCCAGTATGTCTTACCACGGGCGAGGGCCGTTCGTGCACCTTCTATACACGCCGACCGCTTCATCGCCCCAATATGCGGCACCGCCCCAAGGAATTGCTGTAACAAGCCAAAATAACTCTTCGGCTTGGGCCTTCCCGGCCACAGATGAGCGACCACATCCGTCATGGCAAGTCCGGACAATCTATTAAGCTCAGCTCACTCAACCAGCCGATCACTCAACGGAAGTGGACGCTCCGGACTATGGAATTGAGACCAGAAAAGCTCTTCCATTTCATGATCCTTCTGGCTTCGGAAGTGCACGACTGCGTCCGCTGCACTCGCTGCCAACTCCAGATAAGGATCCTCCGCACCATACAAACGGCCTAGCTGAGCATACTTCGGATCCGTGAACTTCCTACGGAGCAGAAGAGGCTTTCCAGCCACAATGTCTCCGACCTGACGCAGTTCCTCCTTCATAGCCCGCATCTTACTTCGGGCATCCTTGGCTTCGGCGTCGGCCTTCTTCAGGTCCTCTTGCTCCGCTCGGCGTTCTCTCTCAAGAACCTCCTGGCGATCGGTAGCAACTTTTAATTCTGCGGCCATTCCGGCCATCTCCTCCCTGCTTCGGCAGTGAGCAGCCTTCTCGGCTTCTAGCTCTTCCGCTGCCTTCAAGGCAGCTGCCTCGCTTTTTCTGGCTTGCTCCTTGGCCCGAACAAGTTCTGCTCGAAGGTCTTCCACAGCAGCAGCACCCTTACTAGGCGACCGCGGAGCAGCCACATACCTTGTGACTCATCAAGTCGTTTAATGACCAGCGAGATGTCCGCATCCGCAACATCGAGTTGCCTCTTCAGTTCGGCAGCTCCATCAGTCCGGCTGGCCACCGAACGTTCCGCCACCTGCATAGGAAAGGCGACATTCTATAACTAAGATTATGATCCTTGGCACGCTATCGCTTTCGACAGCATACCAAGTCTCAGGGGCTACTATCTATACAGGGTGCACTTTATGTGCAAAACTGTCAAAAGGTATATCATTTTTTGCGTACCTCAAAACCCGTCAGCAAGCTTCCGACGGCCTCACACAACCCGCTCTCGGCGGACAAGATCTTTTCAATCACCTTACTCATTAATGTGCGGTGATCTTCTGAGATGGACGCCCTCTTAAGCAAATCCTGCAGCTCCACCGGCCGTACTCCACTGGGAACCGAACTCTCTGGCCCCGCTGGACTCGGGGAGACCCTCCGCGATGACACCTCAGGGTCGTCCGCCCCGCATGATGGGGCAGCAGATGGAGGCGTTTCACTCTCCATCATCTCCGGACGAAGGTCCCCCGAAGATGAGCTGTGCTGGGACAGGCTGAGATCCGAACTACAAGATGAAAACTTCGGTTCTCCTCAGAAATTAAGCAGGGGTGCCCACTATTACAAAATTTCCCCTTATTACTTACGGCTCGCTGGAGGGCTGATTCCTCCGAGGAGATAGTACGGCCGGGGCTTTTCCCGGCACAGGACCTTCCGGTACAGATTTTCTTCCCTGCTTTGAGGACTTGGCCTCCGGGTCTTCGGAAGCTGTCCCCTTCTCCCCCTGGAAGGAGGGACTCTCGATCCCTCCCTTATTAAAGGCCT
>NW_021312531.1:0-767 GCF_002162155.2 Triticum dicoccoides
CTGCTGCTCCTCTTCTCTGCTGCTGCTGCTGCTCCTCTTCAACGAGCTGCTGCTGCTGCTCTTCTTCAACGAGCTGCTGCTGCTCTTCTTCAACGAGCTGCTGCTGCTGCTCTTCAAAGTGCGGCTGCTGCTCCTCTTCTCCTCCTGGTCTGCTGCTGCCATCAAGCTGTGCCTCCTGCTGCTGCTGGTCTTCAACGAGCTGCTGTTGCTGCTCTGCTGCAATGGCGCCCTCCACCACCACCGGTGCTGTCCCAGTCCCATGATGTCCTGTTATCTTCAACGGACAGAACTACAGGGACTGGGTGCAGCACATGAAGCTGCACATGAGGGGCCAGCTGGTCTAGGAGCACCTCTCTGGTGCTCTGCCTTGTCCCCTGCTGCCCACTCCTCCAGCTGAGTTGGCCTTCCCTGTTGATGCCGATGAAACCAAGCAACGTGAGATGCTAGATGCTTTTGAAGAGGCCACTGAAGAGTATCAGAATCAACTCCACTTATACAAGCAATGGACAAATGATGATGCTCGAGCCTCTTCTATCTTGGTGAACAGCATGGATGTTGATCTCACCATGGATGTGGTGGCCCTTACCACTGCATATCAGATGTGGGAGCACCTTCGCCATCGCTATGAGTCTACAGGGGATGCCATGTATCTCTCTGTTGTTCGTCAAGAGCAACAACTACAACAGGGAGATGCTACTGTGGATGATTTCTACAAGGAGATGTCGGCGGTGTGGCGCCAATTGGACTCTCTGGGAGCTGATGTTTGT
>NW_021312532.1:0-1649 GCF_002162155.2 Triticum dicoccoides
AATTTTCTGGAATTTCTGAATAATAATAAATCCAGAAATGAATTTACTGCGTCAGCATGACTTCACAGTGACGTCAGCAAGTCAACGGGCGCCGTCCAGGTCAAACTGACCTGTGGGCCATGCATGTCAGTGTAATTAGTCTAACTAATTTTTAGTTAACACTAATCCTAACCTAACTAACAGGCCGGCCCCACCTGTCATGGACACAGGGGAGGGTCCTGCCGTGGTCAACGTGGGTCAACCCCACCGGCGGCTTGACGCCGGCGAGGCCAGCCGCGGTGGCGAGCCTCGGGTTTTGCCCACAGGGCTCGGTTTGGCGCGCGGAGCACAGCTTCGGGATGCGGACGCTCGTCCGCATCCAACTGTGGTGGTGGCGCGGCCGGGAAGTGGCCGGAGTGGTGCCGGCGACGAGCTCGGCGGCGGCCGAAGCTCGGGTGCAAGTGGGGATGGGCCTGCGGTGCGCAAACAAGCGCGGCGAAGTGCCACGGAGGCTCCACGCAATGCGGGCAGCGCGTTGGGCGCATGCCCGGGACCAAATGGTCACCGGAGCATCACCGGCGACGAGTGCGGCGGCGGCGAAGGTTCGGCCATAGTGGAGACGACAGCTAGAGGGCGAGCGCGACTAAGCGGGGAGGGGGAAACGACGGAGGAGCTCACGGGGGTTGCGACGGTGGCCTCGGGGAGCTCGGGGAGGCGTCGGAGGCGGCGAATCGACGGCGGTGAGCTTCGGTGGCCGGCGACGGAACGGCGATGGTGGCGGCGTTGCAGGGCTTCCGGAGGGCCGTGGGTCGGTGGGGAGGAAGGAGGGGGTCGAGGCGGAGCCTCTGGGCTAGTCAGGGGAGCGGGGGAAGGGCGGTGGCTGCAGCTACGGCGAACGGCGTCGACGGCTGCGCTCTGCTTCGGGAGAGGGGCGAGGAAGGCGAAGCAGGGAGAGAGGGAAGAGGTGTACGGGAGAGTGAGGGGGGTCAGGGGGATCGGGACGGCCTGCGGAAGTCGTCCACGCGGCCAGAAGCTCGTCGGCAAGCAGGAGGTGGCCGCGCGGCCGTGCGCGTGCGAGCACGCAGCAGCTTCGGGGCGAGGGGAGGAAGACGACGGAGGGCTGCAGTGGTGGGCTGGGCCGGCTTCTGCTGGGCTGCACAGTAGCGGGCCGCGTGGGTGGGTTGCCAGGTAAGGTCCAGGTAAATTCTGTGTTATATTTTTCTGTTCTGTTTTGTTTTTATTTAATTCTTTTGCCACTGTTTTGAATTTAAAAATGATTCAAACAATGCCAAAAACTCCACTGAATATTTTATATTGCTAGATGGACTTTTCCAAAAGCTTATAAAATATTTCAGGGATATTTGAAATTATATTCGAATTATATGAATATAATTCAAATTCAAATAGCTAATGATTTAAATTCAAAGTCCAAAAAAATAAATCCTTAAAAATGTTCAATATTTTGGTTGGGACCAGAACCCTTACCAAAAATTATCAAACATTTAAGAAGAGCCTTTTGGAGCAATGAATAAGATTTCTAGGGTTTCTTGCCCCTCTTTTATTTAGGGTTTTGAGGCTTCCCATATTCCTCAGTTCAAGTTTCAAAAATATAGACATGATGCACACATGAAGCTAACCTAGAGCAATGCCTGAAGCTAGGGATGTGACAA
>NW_021312533.1:0-2119 GCF_002162155.2 Triticum dicoccoides
TCCGGGGCCCCAAAACAGTGAGTAATAGTCCATGAAACAGGCCAGAATCAGCCAAAACTGTGGGTGTTGATGACTAACACGTAAGTGCGCCTTGGGGTTCAACAACTATGGAAATCACTTCAGGCCCAGAAAACGGTGACTAAAAGTCCACAAAACGCGTTAGAATTGGCCAAAACTGTGAGTGTTCATAACCGACACGTAAGCGCACCCGGGGGTTCGTTAAACGTGGGAATCATTCCGGGGCCCCAAAACAGTGAGTAATTGTCCACGAAACGGGCCAGAATTGGCCAAAACTACTAGTATTGATGACCGACATGTAAACGAACCCCGGGGATCGTTAATCGTGTAAATCACACCGGGGCCCCAAAACAGTGAGTGTTGATGACCGACACCTAAACGCACCTTGGGGTTCAACAACTATGGAAATCGCTTCGGAGCCCTAAATGGTGAATAATAGCCCACGAATCGCGTCAGAATTGGCCAAAACTGTGAGTGTTGACGACAGACATGCAAACGCACTCCGGGGATTGTCAATCGTGGAAATCTCTCTGGGACGCCCAAATGGTGAGTAATAGTGCATGAAACGGACGAGAATTGGCCAAAATTGTGAGTGTTTATGACTGACACTTAAACGCACCGTGGAGTTCGTCAATCGTGGAAATCACTCCGGGACCCCAAAACTAAGTAATAATGCAAGAAATGGGCCAAAATCGTCCCAAAATGCGCTTGTTGATGATCGACACGTAAGCGCACCGTGGGGTCAAACAACCGTGAAAATCACTTTGGGGCCCCAAAACGGTGAGTAATAGTCCATGAAACGGGCCAGAATCGGCCAAAACTGCGAGTGTTGATGACCCACACGTAAACGGACCTTAGGGTTAAACCACTATGGAGTCGCTTCGGGACCCCTAAATGATGAGTAATAGTCCACAAATCGCGTCAGAATTGGCCAAAACTGTGAGTGTTGACGACAAAAACGCAAACGCACCCACGGATTGTAAATAATGGAAACCGCTCTGGGACGCCAAAACGGTGAGTAATAGTACACAAAACAGACCAGAAGTTGGCCAAAATTGTGAGTGTCATTGACCGACACGTAAACGCACCACGGGGTTCCTAAATCATGGAAATCATGGTTGGACCAAAAAACAGAGTAATAGTCCAAGAAAGGGGCCAGAATCGGCCAAAACTGCGAGTGTTGATGACCGACACGTAAATGCACCCTGCGGTTCGTTAACCGTGGAAATCACTCCGGGGCCCCAAAACAGTGAGTAATAGTCCATGAAACAGGCCAGAATCAGCCAAAACTGTGGGTGTTGATGACTAACACGTAAGTGCGCCTTGGGGTTCATCAACTATGGAAATCACTTCAGGCCCAGAAAACGGTGACTAAAAGTCCACAAAACGCGTTACAATTGGCCAAAATTGTGAGTGTTCATAACCGACACGTAAGCGCACCCGGGGGTTCGTTAAACGTGGGAATCATTCCGGGGCCCCAAAACAGTGAGTAATTGTCCACGAAACGGGCCAGAATTGGCCAAAACTACTAGTATTGATGACCGACATGTAAACGAACCCCGGGGATCGTTAATCGTGTAAATCACACCGGGGCCCCAAAACAGTGAGTGTTGATGACCGACACCTAAACGCACCTTGGGGTTCAACAACTATAGAAATCGCTTCGGGAGCCCTAAATGGTGAATAATAGCCCACGAATCGCGTCAGAATTGGCCAAAACTGTGAGTGTTGACGACAGACATGCAAACGCACTCCGGGGATTGTCAATCGTGGAAATCTCTCTGGGACGCCCAAATGGTGAGTAATAGTGCATGAAACGGACGAGAATTGGCCAAAATTGTGAGTGTTTATGACCGACACTTAAACGCACCGTGGAGTTCGTCAATCGTGGAAATCACTCCGGGACCCCAAAACTAAGTAATAATGCAAGAAATGGGCCAAAATCGTCCCAAAATGCGCTTGTTGATGATCGACACGTAAGCGCACCGTGGGGTCAAACAACCGTGAAAATCACTTTGGGGCCCCAAAACGGTGAGTAATAGTCCATGAAACGGGCCAGAATCGGCCAAAACTGCGAGTGTTGATGACCGACACGTAAACG
>NW_021312534.1:0-983 GCF_002162155.2 Triticum dicoccoides
GGGTTTTTAAGAAGTATAGGAGTCAGTTCGGTAGCAAGCTGATTGTCATCACCTTTCTCATTCACCATATGGTTGTCCTCATCAGGATGGGCAACAAGATCACTTCCATTGGCCATAGAGGTGTTGTCATCATGATGGACGAGGTCACCATCTTCTAAAAAAAGGCAGTAAAAGAGAGTGCATTGACTGTATAATATAATCTAATAGACAAGGCTCCCTACTTGAAAAACATATAAATCTTCAATACTGGTTATTTATAACATATGCAGCATGAAATTAATTGCAAAACTATATTACTACCATGAGGAAATAGATATCATCTAGCTATTCCACTGAAACAGGTCAAAAGACAGAATCATGAGCATGGTAAGATACTAACAGGGAAAAGGTGGAGTGAAACTGTCGGTGTCAAAACCGGCGGATCTCGGGTAGGGGGTCCCGAACTGTGCGTCTAGGCGGATGGTAACAAGAGACAAGGGACACAATGTTTTTACCCAGGTTCGGGCCCTCTCGATGGAGGTAAAACCCTACTCCTGCTTGATTAATATTGATGATATGGATAGTACAATAGTAGATCTACCACGAGATCAGAGAGGCTAAACCCTAGAAGCTAGCCTATGGTATGATTGTTGTTCGTCCTACGGACTAAAACCCTCCGGTTTATATAGGCACCGAAGACGGTTAGGGTTACACAGAGTCGGTTACAATGGTAGGAGATCTACATATCCGTATCGCCAAGCTTGCCTTCCATGCCAAGGAAAGTCCCATCCGGACACGGGACAAAGTCTTAAATTTTGTATCTTCATAGTCCAGGAGTCCGGCCAAAGGTGATAGTTTGGCTATTCGGACACCCCCTAATCCGGGACTCCCTCAGTAGCCACCGAACCAGGCTTCAATGGTGATGAGTCCGGTGTGTAGATTGTCTTCGGCATTGCAAGGCGGGTTCTTCTCCAAATCCTGTGTACCTGTTGAATAGCGTCCGG
>NW_021312535.1:0-1754 GCF_002162155.2 Triticum dicoccoides
AATCAATATAAGTGATATGATATGGCCATCATCATCTTGTGCTTGTGATCTCCATCTCCAAAGCACCGTCATGATCACCATCGTCACCGGCGCGACACCTTGATCTCCATCGTAGCATCGTTGTCGTCTCGCCAATCTTATGCTTCCACGACTATCACTACCGTTTAGTAATAAAGTAAAGCATTACATCGCGATTGCATTGCATACAATAAAGCGACAACCATATGGCTCCTGCCAGTTGCCGATAACTCGGTTACAAAACATGATCATCTCATACAATAAAATTCAGCATCATGCTTTGACCATATCACATCACAACATGCCCTGCAAAAACAAGTTAGATGTCCTCTACTTTGTTGTTGCATGTTTTACGTGGCTGCTACGGGCTTAAGTAAGAACCAATCTCACCTACGCATCAAAACCACAACGATAGTTTGTCAAATAGACTCCGTTTTAACCTTCTCAAGGACCGGGCGTAGCCATACTTGGTTTAACTAAAGTTGGAGAGACAGTCGCCCGCAAGCCATCTATGTGCAAAGCACGTCGAGGGAACCGGTCTCGCGTAAGCGTACGCGTAAGGTTGGTCCGGGTCGTCTCGTCCAACAATACCGCCGAACCAAAGTATGACATGCTGGTAGGCAGTATGACTTGTATCGTCCACAACTCACTTGTGTTCTACTCGTGCATATAACATCAACATAAGTAACCTAGGCTCTGATACCACTGTTGGGTTTTGTAGTAATTTCAAAAAAATTCCTACGCACACGCAAGATCATGTGATGCATAGCAACGAGGGGAGAGTGTTGTCTACGTACCCAACGCAGACCGACTGCGGAAGCGATGACACGACGTAGAGGAAGTAGTCGTACGTCTTCACGATCCAACCGATCAAGCACCGAAACTACGGCACCTCCGAGTTCGAGCACACGTTCAGCTCGATGACGATCCCCGGACTCCGATCCAGCAAAGTGTCGGGGAAGAGTTCCGTCAGCACGACGGCGTGGTGACGATATTGATGAACTACAGCAGCAGAGCTTCGCCTAAACTCCGCTACAGTATTATCGAGGTATATGGTGGAAGGGGGCACCGCACACGGCTAAGGAATAGATCACGTGGATCAACTTGTTGTGTCTTGGGTGCTAGCCCTGCCCCTCTATTTATATGTTGAGCCCCGGGGTCGAAACTTGGAGCAAAAGCCTCCTCAAAGTCGGTTTTTCCCGAAAGGCAAGAGTCCCACTCGGACTCCAGGACCAAACGCCACAATCCTTGGCGTCTGGCCCAGACGCCATGGGCCTCGGCGTCTGGCCCAGGGCCAGACGCCAGGGTCTCCGGCGTTTGGCCCCCTGGACTCCGCAAAACTCCTTTTGCACCGATCTAAAGCCTCATGGGCTTGACCCCTTGGCCTAACCATATCATCCAATATATGAACCTTTACGTCTCGACCATTTCGAGACTCCTCGTCATGTCCCCAATCTCATCCGGGACTCCGAACTCCTTCGGTACATCAAAACATGTAAACTCATAATATAACTGTCATCGTAACCTTAAGCGTGCGGACCCTACGGGTTCGAGAACAATGTAGACATGACCGAGACACGTCTCCGGTCAATAACCAATAGCGGGACCTGGATGCCCATATTGGCTCCTACATATTCTACGAAGATCTTTATCGGTCAGACCGCATAACAACATACGTTGTTCCCTTTGTCATCGGTATGTTACTTGCCCGAGATTCGATCGTCGGTATCCAATAC
>NW_021312536.1:0-1079 GCF_002162155.2 Triticum dicoccoides
AGCTTGCACCGTCAATGTGCCATTCTACCATGGGTCTCTTCCATTTCCGGTGATAAGCAAAATTCATCCATTACGTTGTCTTCAACAAGGTAATCCACATCATCCAAGTCCAAGTATGCCATTCTACCGACCCCGCCAATCGATTGCTGTGATTTGCCTTAGGCTGATATAGAGAGTCTTAACGATCTCTATATCAAAGGTAATTCTTTTTGCCACTTAAGATAATAATCTACGAATCACCCCCCTCCAGGATGTTTCGTCGTGGTATCATGGCAACTCAACTCCTCGCTACATGGACAATCGTTTACCACCTTTTTAAGTGTGGAATTGTTGTCCACCTAGTGAACCTTCGTCATCCGTTTCTTTCCACCCCTCTGGATGTGTATCCCGTGTCTCAACCCGAGAGATGGTTCTATGTCTCATTCCGTGAGTTAATCCTGAGTTGTTCGATCTTCGAGAAGATCGTCCCTTCTAGAGTCTCCTTCTTCTCTCCAGGTCATGTTAGCAGGATTTCTCAGAGCAAGACATCAAGGCAATGATGGTGATCGAATCAACGCTTTGATAAAGTGCACCCTGGATCGTGAAGATTGTGCTAGTTTGCGTTCCCCTTTCACCCTACCCTACGCTTGAATCTCGAGACGAGATTCTTGTTTAGTGGGGGTGAGTTGTCACATCCCTAGCTTCTGGCTTTGCTCTAGGCTAGCTTCATGTGTGCATCATGTCTATATTTTTGAAACTTGAATTGAGGAATGTTGGAAGCCTCAAAACCCTAAATAAAAGAGGGGCAAAAACCCTGGAAATCTCATTCATTGCTCCAAAGTGCTCCTCTTAAATGTTTGATAATTTTTGGTAAGGGTTCTGGTCCCAACCAAAATATTGAACATTTTTAAGGATTTATTCTTGGGACTTTGAATTTAAATCTTTAGCTATTTGAATTTGAATTATATTCATATAATTAGAATATAATTTAAATACCCCTGAAATATTTTATAAGCTTTTGGAAAAGTCCATCTAGCATTATAAAATATTCAGAGGAGTTTTTGGCATTGTTTGAATTATTTTTAAAATTCAAAACAGTG
>NW_021312537.1:0-4224 GCF_002162155.2 Triticum dicoccoides
ATATGCTGTTGTGTTCCCTATATTTGCACTGGTGGCGAACTTTGATGCCCAGTGGATGTAATATGTGTAATAGCCGTGATAGCCTAGTGTAAGTTGCTTGCTTATTTATTTCCTTGTTGTCTTGTTTATTTGTTTGCTTGTAGTCAGTGCAGTTCTTTTTCTGCGGTTTGCTAGTGGCTGCAATAACCTATTTTTTAAAACTAGGCCATAATATCCATGGGCTAATATTTACTGTAGTAACACTACGCCTCCTACGGGCCGTAGAAACAGTGGGCCTTCTACGGTCGTATAAGCAGTGGGCCTTCTATGGGCCGTAGAAGCAATGGGCCTTCTACGGGTCGTCGAAATAGTGGGCCTTCTACGGGCCGTAGAAACAATGGGCCTTCTATGGGACGTATCATCAATGGGCCTTATACGGGCCGTATGTTCGATTGGCCAAACATGGGCCAAACAGACCGCATTCAGGCCGTAAACGGGCTAGAGTTGGAATCGTCTCTTCATGGGCCGACCATAACGGGTCATCGTTAATAGGTCGTATTTGATGACGCTATGAAAACGGCCAAACATGTTAACGGACCACAAACGGGCCGACTGTAACCACGGGCTGAATTTGGCCCACAAGCAGAAAACGACAGTAACGGGCCCTAAGTAAACGAATGCTGGAAATGAGCCCAAGAATAAATGCGCTCTGATAAGGCTGAAAGATAACATGGGCTGGAAACGGCCCAACGGAATAACAGGCCGTTAATGGGTATAAAGTGATACAGTGTTCTTTACGGGCCAGTTTCACCACGGGCCGTTAATGGGTGTAAAGTGGTACACTATTCATTACGGGCCAGTTTCACCACGGGCCGTTAATAGGCCAAGAGTTACGTAGGTCCTCATATGGGCCGAAAGACGTCATGGGCCATACATGGGCCGGAAGTGAAAACGGGCTGGAATCATAGTGGATGGCCCAGATGACGCTACTGGGCCTAATTCGAATAGGGTGTAACGGGCCTTGGGTTAGCGGGTTGTAAATGGGCTATATGCGAACATGCCGTTAACAGGCTTTCCATGGGCTGGCCCGCCACCTTTTGACCAAGTCAAACGGGTCGGCCTTTTCATAGGAATGGGCCTCTGTTGGGCCGTGCCACGTGTCGACGTATCATAGGCGCCTTCTGTCCAATGAGTGGATGGCATCTGTCCCAGCGATGAGCCGACACGTCTTTCCTCCAGCCAATGATGATTTTACACGTGGAAAATCCCCATTGGTCTGGGCTATTAACGGGTTATCGGATCCAAAACCCGGCCCGATAGCTTAACGGTGCCCCGTTACGGTGGATGCCACGTGTTGGTCACCATTGATGAAAGCACTTCTGTGACGCACGATTTATCGTCATGGAAGTGGACACTTCCGTGATGATAATTTTGGTAATGTCATGGGACACTTCTACGACAGCACAGGTATGACTATCTTGATTCTGTCATAAATTTGTCATGGATGTAGATGCATGACAAAAAACGCGACCTACTATGACAAACACGTATCATCACGAAAGTGTATTTTGTTTGTAGTGTCATAAAGTTTTCTAGGGATATAAACTTCCAAATTAAGTTTTTCCTCATAAGATTGCATCATGGCATCAACGATATGTTTAGTAAAAGCTTTATTTTGGCTATAAGCATGAGGATAATTCAACACGGATTGCAACAAGGAAATACAATCTATTAAAGAGCAATTATCATAATTAAATTCCTTGAAATCCAAAGTAGTGGGTTCATTACTATGTGAAGTTTTAATTTCTCCAATCCCACTTTTACCAATTTTAGCATCAAGATCAAAATACTCCAAATCATCAGAACGCTTTTTAACTAAAGATGATTTACTTCCAGTCCCATCATTATCAAGATTCATATTGCAAAACAAAGATTTAATAGGGGACACATCAATAACTTTTAGATCTTCATCATTATTTTCATGAAACTAGAAGAACAAGCTCTAACAAAGCAATCTTTCTTAGATTTGAGAGACTCATTGATATCATGCTTAGGAGGAATAGATCTAAGTTTCAAAGAATCAACATCAAGAGAAAGTCTATCAATGTTCCTAGCCAATTCATCAACTTTAAACAATTTTTCTTCAAGTAAAGCATTGAAATTATTTTGAGAATTCATAAATTCTTTAACACTATTCTCAAAATCAGAGGGCATCTTATTAAAATTTCCATAGGAGTTGTTGTAGGAATTACCATAATTATTAGAGGAATTACTAGGGAACGACCCAGGATTAAAGTTTCCTCTATACACGTTGTTACCAAAATTATTCCTACCAACAAAATTCACATCCATAGATTCATTATTATTCTCAATCATGGTAGACAAAGGCATATCATTAGGATCAATATTGGCACTTTTAGTAGCAACCAATTTCATAAGTTCATCCATCTTTCCACTCAAAACATTAATTTCTTCTATAGCATGAACTTTTTTACAAGTAGATCTTTCGGTGTGCCATTGAGAATAATTAACCATAATATTATCAAGGAGTTTTGTAGCTTCTCCTAAAGTGATTTCCATAAAAGTGCCTCCCGCGGCCTAATCTAAAAGATTTCTAGAAGCAAAATTCAATCCGGCATAAAAGTTGTGATCATCCATAAATTCAAACCATGAGTAGGGCAATTGCGAATCATTAATTTCATTCTTTCTCAAGATTGGGCAACATGCTCATGATAAACTTGTTTAAAATTCATAATATCGTTTCTAAGAGAGATGATCTTAGCAGGAGGAAAATATTTAGAGATAAAAGCATCTTTGCACTTATTCCAAGAATCAATACTATTTTTAGGCAAAGACGAATACCAAGTTTTAGCGTGATCTCTAAGTGAAAACGGAAATAACTTCAATTTAACAATATCATTATCCGTATATTTCTTCTTTTGCATATCACACAAATCAACAAAATTGTTTAGATGAGTGGCAGCATCTTCACTAGGAAGGCCAGAGAATTGATCTTTCATAACAACATTCAACAAAGCAGCATTGATTTCACAAGATTCAACATCATTAAGAGGAGCAATCAGAGTGCTAAGGAAATCATTATTATTGGTATTGGAAAAGTCACACAATTTAGTATTATCTTGCACCATCGTGACATGCAATCCAACACACAAGCACACAAAAAGGCAAGCAAAAGAGAGAGGAGAACGGGAAAGAGAGGGCGAATAAAATGGCAAGGGTGAAGTGGGGGAGAGGAAAACGAAAGGCAAATGGAAAATAATGTAATGCGAGGAAGATGAGTTTGTGATGGGTACTTGGTATGTATTGACTTGAGCAAAGACCTCCCCGACAACGGCGCGAGAAATCCTTCTTGCTACCTCTTGAGCATGCGTTGGTTTTTCCCTTGAAGAGGAAAGGGTGATGCAGCAAAGTAGCGTAAGTATTTCCCTCAGTTTTGAGAACCAAGGTATCAATCCAGTAGGAGGCTCCTCAAAAGTCCCACGCACCTAAACAAACAAACAATAACGTCGCAACCAACACGATAAAGGGGTTGTCAATCCCTTCACGGTAACTTGCAAAAGTGAGATCTAATAGAGATAATATGATAAGATAAATATTTTTGGTATTTTTAGAATATAGATTGGAAAGTAAAAGATGCAAATAAAAGTAGATGGAAAACTTATATGATAAAAGATAGACACGGGGGCCATAGGTTTCACAAGTGGCTTCTCTCAAGATAGCATAATTATCATGGTGGGTGAACAAATTACTGTCGAGCAATTGATAGAAAAGTGCACAGATATGAGAATATCTAGGCATGATCATGTATATAGGCATCACGTCCGCAACAAGTAGGCCGACTCCTGCCTGCATCTACTACTATTCCTCCACACATCGACCAACTCCTGCCTGCATCTAGAGTATTAAGTTCATAAGAACAGAGTAACGCATTAAGCAAGATGACATGATGTAGAGGGATAAACTCATGCAATATGATATAACCCCCATCTTTTTATCCTTGATGGCAACAATACAATACGTGCCTTGCTGCCCCTACTGTCACTGGGAAAGGACACCGCAAGATTGAACCCAAAGCTAACCACTTCTCCCATGGCAAGAAAGATCAATCTAGTAGGCCAAACCAAACTGATAATTCGAAGAAACTTATAAAGATAACCAATCATACATAAAAGAATTCAAAGGATATTCAAATATTTCTCATAGATAAACTTGATCATAAACCCA
>NW_021312538.1:0-597 GCF_002162155.2 Triticum dicoccoides
AAAAATAAAAATAGCAACAGTAAGTATTTTGTTGTAAGTAGAAACAAAATAAAATAAATAAAGCAACAAAGAAAACAAAAAAAACAAAAAAAGTGTTTTCAAATTTTAAAACTAACGGCACTAACAGAAAGTTTATAAGTTTTCTAAAACTAAAAGCAAAAAGAATTAAAAAATAAATCAAAGAACAAAAGAAAATGAATAATGCAGAAAACAAAACAAAAAAACTGGAAAAAAAATAAATATAGCAACAATAAGTATTTTGTTGTAAGTAGAAACAAAAAAACAAAAAAACAAAAACTGGGCACCCACGGCCTGAATACGACTAGAAACCCTACCATGGGCCAGGATTCAGACCCGCGGGAGGCCCAGTAGGCTCATAGGCACAGATTGCACGGTTAGGCCCGAAAGCCTGCTTTAGAGAGGAGCTCGAGAGGGAAGGCACACCGCACCTTATAAACAGGTGCGACTCCCTCTCAACTAGCAAGGTGGGACTAAACATTTGGGCGCGGGGTAGCACAAGGCCTTTGGTCCCGGTTGGTGGCACCAACCGGGACTAAAGAGGGGCATTGGTCACGGTTCGTGGCACCAACCGGGACA
>NW_021312538.1:1474-9812 GCF_002162155.2 Triticum dicoccoides
TTAGTCCCGGTTGGTTTCACGAACCGGGACCAATGCTCTTGCTATATATACAGCACTTAGCAGTTTTCGACCAAATCACCCACTTCTCCCCCAACGCCCCCTGCTCCTCCTCGTCGCCGTCGCCGCTCGACGCCGCTGCTCCTCCTCGTCGCCATCGCCACCGACGCCGTCAGGCTGCTCGCCTTCGCCGTCGCTGCCACCACCGATGCCGTCAGGCTGATCTCCTTCGCCATCGCCGCCGCCCCCTGTGAGCACATCCCCTCCCGTCCTGCGCCTCCTGCGACCCTGTCCTGCGCGGCCGCCGCGCCGCCGCCCTTGCCCTGCGCGACTGCCGTGCGCCGCCCCTGCCCTACGCTGGCGCCCCGCGCCGCCCAGCCGCCACTGCCCTGCCAGGCAGGCGCCGGCCCCCGCGCCCCTGCCCTGCCCTGCCCCGCCGGCGCCGCCGCTGCCACCATGCCCCTTTGCCCCGCCGGCACCACCACTCCTGCGCCCCTCCCTTTATTAGTTTAATTTTTTTTCATATATATATATAATGTATGTGTATGTATGTGGCTATATGTTTTTGTTCATATGTTGCAATATGTTTTTTTATTTTTATTAGTTTATTTTTTTTGTTCATATGTGATGTATATGTGTATGTGGCTATAATGTATATGTGTATGTGATGTATGTGGTTAGAATTTGCTAAATATATATGTTAAAAAAGTTTTTTGTTCATAGAAAGTTTTTTGTTCATATATAGAAAGTTACAATTTTAGAAAAGTATTATATATGCAAAAGTTACAATTTTAGAAAAAGAAGGATAGGAAAGAAGAAAATAAGAAGAGGAAAGAAAGAAGAAGAGGAGAGGAAAAGAATAGGAGAAATAAATAAGAAGAATAAAATAGAAGGAAAAGAAGGTTCTTCTTCTCCTTCTACAATTATTCTATTTTCTCTTCTTCTCCACTATTCCTTTCTTCTTCTCCTCTTTTTTTTTTCTTTTTTTTTCTTCGATCTTCTCCTCTAGCTATTATTTTCTTTGAGGGTTCTGTAGGGTCAAGGGATCGAGGGCCGAGGGTTCCAGGGTCGTCTAGGGGTCGAGGGTTCCAGGGTCGTCGAGGGGTCGAGGGGTCGAGGATCGCCGAGGGGTCGAGAGAGGTTTCCTAGTGTCAAAGTATTGAAGAAATCCATGGCGTCATCATAAGCCGGAAGTAACCTGGGCATGACGAAGTCCTCCAAAGTTATTTTGGAATGGTGTCCCGGATAGGATAATTTTCCTTTCCGTATGAATTTTAGCAAAGGCCTTCCAAATAACGATATTTGGAAGGTTCTTGCTGAACTTTGTACCAAAAAGCGAATTATCTTATCTGGGACTCCGTTCCAAAATAACTTTGGAGAGCTTCGTACCATCATGCATGTGTTACTTTTGCCTAATGATGAAGACATGGTTTTGTTGAATCCTTTGACACTGGGCAGCCTCTATTCTTTCTATGGTTTTGACGACCCTCGTTTCCGATAAAATAAAGAGGAAGAAGAAGAAAAAAAAGAGAAGAAGGGAAGAAGAAGAGAAAAAAGAGGAGAAGAAGAAAAAAAAGATCCTCTTTTTTTTCTTCTTCTTCTCTTATCCTCTTTTTTGTTTCTTCTTCTTCCTCTTTATTTTATCGGGAATGAGGGTTGTCGAGGGTCAGGGTCGCGGAACGGTAGAGGAAACCCTAAATAGAAAGTATCGTCGGTGTGAGATACATGTGGCCGTCGGTGTCGGACACTACATCCACGTCCCACAAGTGGCGCGGGCTTCGACGCCCACGTCACTTGTGGGACGTGGATGTAGTGTCCGACACCGACGGCCACATGTATCTCACACCCATGATACTTGCTATTTAGGGTTTCCTCTATCGCTCGGTGACCCTCGACGACCCTCGTTCCCGATAAAAAAAGAGGAAGAAGAAGAAAAAAAGAGGAGAAGAAAGAATAGAGGAGTTCTTACTCCTCTATTCTTTCTTCTCCTCTTTTTTTTTCTTCTTCCTCTTCTTTTTTTATCCTTGAAGCGTTGTCGAGGCCACCCCAAACCCTAGAGAAGCAGCGTCGAGGCCACCCCAAACCCTATAGAAGCAGCGTCGAGGCCACTAATTAATATTAGTTCTACGTTTTTGCCACTAATATATCCATCTGTTATGTTTGAATAATAATTGCCATGTTGTCAATATTTGTACAAACTATGGACACCACCCGAGACGAAGTACAAGAAGAGTTGTTGGGGGACATAATCGCACGAGGAAGTGATGCCATCTGCTTGTTGTTTCTCAACGAGACCGATGGTCTGGAGGCAGCTAATTATGATGGCTCCGTTGACCTAATGCCGGTGCAAGAAGGAGACCGTGAGGACGGCTCCGGTGACCCAATGCCGGTGCAAGAAGGAGACCGTGATGACGTCTCCAGTGACCGAACCGAGTCCGGCCAGGTATATATATTAGTTAAGCTTCTGCTGACTAGCTAATTGATGCATTCATTGTTTTGGTATGTACACATATTAATTAAGTCTTTGTTCTTTTTACTAGCCCTCCGGATCAAGCACAACTTCGGTAAAGAGATGAGGCCCGAAGAAAAAGTTGAGCTCGGATGAAAAGTTTGAGATCATAGCAATCGCGCCCGACGGCCAACCGATTGAACCCCTCCGGACAAAGAGCACATTTGTTGGTCAGTGCGGGGTTTTGGTTAGGGACAAGATCCCGATCAGCATCCAGCAATGGTTTAAGCCGGCTACAGAAGACCCTGAGGTGTCTTATGTCAATGATATGCATAAAAATGATCTTTGGACTGAGCTGAAGTCAAATTTCACCCTACCGCAAGAGGATAATCCAGAGAAGCCAGTTAAAGAGCAATTAATCAAGTCTTTTGCTCTTAAGAGGATGGCAGAACTATTCAGGAGGTGGAACAAAGAGCTGAATAAGTTTGTCGAAAATAATGAGACACCAGAATTCAAGGGCAGATATGAGAAGATCAGAGATCACTGGCCCGCATTTGTGGCCCACAAGACATCAGAAAAGTGTAAGAAGATGTCGGTGACAAACAAGCAAAATGCTGCGAAAGAAGAAGCATCACCATCGCACGGGGTCAGGTGGCTACCTCGTAGCCCGGCCTAAGTGGGCCAAGACTGAGAATGATCTGGTTGATAAAGGGATCGAACCAGAGACAATTAACTGGCCGGACCGTTGCCGGACTTGGTTCTTCGGGGCTGGCGGAACCTTGGACCCTGTAACAGGGAAGTGCATTTGGACGAACAATCAAATGGACATACCAGTCAGAAAGCTTCAGCACTATATCGAAGCAGCGCAGCAAGGGACGTTCTTTCCAGACAGAGAGAACGACGAGCTCACAATGGCCCTCGGGAATCCTGAGCACCCAGGACGGACACGAGGCACGCCAGGCTCCATTCCATGGAAGGTTGGGTTTCCGGACGCAGGCAGTTACAAATCCCATGAGAGAAGGAAAAAAGTGCAGCAGACCCAAATGCAGGCGCTACAAGCAAGGGTACAAGCGATAGAGGAATGAGAAGCAAATCGCAGCAAACGTACTGCCGAAGCTTCCCCCGAAGCTACCCCGCCATCTCAGCGGAGAAGCAGCGTGGCTTCCACCGAGCTCCTTCAGCCGGAGCATGCCTTGACGGCTCCTACCAGCTGTGCCGTGGATGCTATCACGGAGTCTCAAAATTGCCACCTTATGACGCAATGGACGAATTTGAAGGTCAAGGCGGCTGTTGGCTCTGTTTATCCTACTGAACCCGGCGCAACTTTTCACTGCCGGCCGATTCTAGAAGGATATGCTAGGGTGATGGTGGATGAAATAACGGAGGGATTTGAGGACCTCCAGCTTGACCACCCTACCAGTGAAGGGGAGAATAGGCTCGGGTCTGCTCTGAAGACTCCATGCCTATGGCGGAAGGAGCTCTTCAACCTTCCGAACTGGACGCCTCCGCCTCCTCCTCCTCCTCCGGCAAGTCAGGGCACTCCGCCTCCTCCACCGCCTCCTCCTCCGGCGAGTGACGATCAGGCCACTCGACCGGCTCCTTCTCCAGCGTGTGGCGGCACTCCGCCTCCTTCTCCGCCTGCGCCGACGCTCCCGAGCAGCCAGCCTCCTCGTTCTCCGCCTCGTCAGCAAGGGCGGAAGAGACCTGCCGCCGCTCCGGCTGCTCCGACGCGTCGTAGTCCTTCTCCTCCGCCTCGTAAGCAAGTAAAGAAGACAACCGCTCCATTTGCTCGGCCGGCGTCTAGCAGTACAGCCAGAGGCGGGAAGACATACAGATTCGGTCCTTCTCTGAAGACTCCAGAGAAGTTACCATACGAGAGGACCCCGGAGGAGAACGCCGAGATCGCACGAACCGAAGTAGATGACTGGTTTCAAGGGTTGGAAGCAAAGAGACATCCACTTCTGGAGGATAAGGTAGATCCGGTGAAAGCGAAGCGCACTCTGGCTGCCCTGACAAAACCACCCAAGTCTCTGCCGAAAAGAAACTATGAGAGCATTATTGGAAAGGAATTTGCCGAAGTGGAGTGGTCGGGAAGTACTGTCAGTGATCAAAGGCTGAAAGAACGACGAGCTGGGAAACAAATTGCCCAGCTCGTCGAACAAGCGAAGCAATCGTGCCCCCCGCTCAAGGTGCCTAGCCACAACGTCGCTAATGATCCGAGGATGGTGCCCGGTTATAGCAATCTTGCAGATTACCTGCCCGCCGATGTACATTATGAACCCGTGGAGGTGCAGATAAAAAGATACGAGTACGGGAAGCCTCTCGTCAAAGATGAAAGATCTCTATCAACGATGATGCGAAGATTGCATGATTGGTACTTGAAAATCTGCAGAGACTCTGGGGGAGGAGTACTTTGTATGTGAAAGTAAAAAAGGAGCATGACCTCATTGGAATTGAACTGTTGCATATTCCATTTGAGGAGTTCTATCAGTTTTTCAATCAATTGGCCCTCGATAAAACAACAGTCGCCTGCTACTGTCTGTAAGTAGTACTACTTCTGTCATTAAGTCTCTCTATATAGCTCAGCTCTTTCATTGCATGTATTTATAGTCATCCTCACTATATTATGCAGATTGAAGATCGCCGAATTGAAGAAAAGACAAGTCGGTGATATTGGGTTCATTAACACATATCTCATAGATGCAACTCAGGTTAAATTTCATGCCGCAGCTACCGAGGCCAACTTGCTACGATCGTTGGTAATAAATGAAAACAAAGATATAATACTCTTTCCTTACAAGTTCTAGTGAGTGTTACTGTCTTGTGCGTATTCGGTTTCCCTTATATATTAGTCAAGGTTATAGTAATGCAATTGATGAGTTATGCATGCGTGTGCAGTTTCCACTATATTCTCCTAGAGATTAAGCTTGAGCAGGGACTAGTAACCGTCTTAGACTCAAGATGAAAAGATCCCCAGGACTATGCAGACATGACTCAAATACTCGAGAAGTAAGTTAAATCGATCATTATCCACCATATCAGCAACTTTGTTCATTTCCTGATATATCAAGTAATTGTTTTCTTTGTCCAGCAGGGTTTGGAGAAAATTCACCAGAAAAGCTCCGGGACTGCCGAAGGAGCTGCAATTTAGACACCCAAAATTAAGTACTATAGTAGCATGTTCCGCGCATCTACTAGTCATTCAAGCGCTAGTTTCATCAATACCATTTGGCATTCTTGCTTATCAGTTTGATTGACCTCTATTTCTTGTAAAGTGGTTGTGGCAGGAACAAGGGAATGATTTCTGTGGATACTACATTTGCATGTACATCCGCCACACGACCTATGAGCGGGGCTACACTGACGAACAATATGAAGTAGGTAAATAACAACATTCACAATTTTATTTTATTACCATCATTTGTGTTGAGTTTCATTCATTCATATATATATATATATATATATATATATATATATATATATATATATATATATATATATATATGTATTGACCCCCTTCTTTAAATTAGATGTTTCGGAAGCGGGATGAACTCCTAGCACCAGCTCGCATGCGAGCAATTCCAGAGGAATTGGCGGCATTCTTTCTTGACCACCTGATCCCTGAAGACAGAGAATACTATGTGGACCCTGAGTCCGTATGATTATATTTGTAAGAGATAATTATTGTATATATGTAGCCGGTAGTGTCGGATAGATATACGAGAACTTGTTGTTCGACCAATCTCTCGGAGAAGGAGAGGTGGTCGATATCACTTCTCTCTGTATGCATATATGTTCATGACGATCTTCTGTTTCCTTTGTTTGCTTACTAGCTAGCTAGCGTGTCTAGTCCTCTCTATACGTATGTATAGTACGTAGCGTCGACCAAGCACGGACATAAGAGAGGACACTTCTCTCTATTAATTATAGCTAGCTAACACAATATATGAAACACCTAAATTAAGCCCCCAAAACCCCCAACCCCCCCCCCTTAAAAAAACAAAAACCCCAACCACAGAAATGTTGACGCGTGGATGCCTATTGCTCCCGGTTGGTGCCACCAACCGGGACCAAAGGGTCTCCTGCCTGGGCTCCGCGCACAGGCCACGTGGATGCCCATCTGTCCCGGTTCTGGATTGAACGGGGACTAAAGGGACAGGGCATTAGTATCGGGACAACAGGCCCTTACAAACCGGGACAACAGGCCCTTACAAACCGGGACAACAGGCCCTTTTTCTACCAGTGATGAAGGAGGTCGTCAAAAAAACAGGGATGTTCTATGAAGAAGGACAAATGTCATGGGAAGACGTCCGAACACGCGTAGCCGCTCATCGTCTCGACCTAAAGCCTTTCACTAAGCTCGGGCACTATCTCCTTGACTTGGATGGAGGGCACGACATGTTGGAGTGATTTTCGAAATATGAAAATGTGTCCATTTAGTTCATACTTTCTGTATGATGGAACTTTGAGTTATGCACGACGAAACATTATTTGTGATGTAATTAAACTGTCCTCCTCGACTAGCGAAGATCACTCTATTTAGGGCATTTTGCGTACGATGAACTTTGTTATTTATGCTTATGATATGTTGCTTCTATTTTTGCCAAGTCTGTCTCTTTCTGTTGCTCAACTATATATGTTGCATATCATCGACTCAAGTGACGATGCAGGTGCATAGATCATCGATGGAGAAGAAGTGCTACGCCAGGAGTATACGACGAGTGACCGGAGTGTCAGGCCCGGGTGTACCGGTTTCCGGTTTCCGAGCAACAGCCAGTAGTTAGTTTAGGTTCACGCTAATGTGAGAGAGGGATACAAACTCATGTACTGCATAGTTCCGCTCTCACTCATAGTGATAGCTCTTCTCGCGTATATCGTTGTTTAGATGGATGACTATGTAGTTGCAAGTAATCGAGACTTGTATCGCTATTTTCGAGATGATGATGAGAGATCACTTTGTGATGGATGATGATTATGATGATGACATGATTTGATAAGACTATTTGTATGTATATGCTATGATTACATTTGTATGTGTATGATACGCAAAATATTATTGTATAAAGCCTGTTCAAATACAAAATAAATATGCAGTAAAAAAGAAACTAATAAAACTAGCAGTAAAATTATTAATTAACAGGGGACGCACATGTCATACACTAATGTTAATTTAAGAGTTTTAATTTATTAAATGGTTAATTAGGGAATGTGGGTCCCGGTGTCAGTGGGTTAGTGGGGGTTCATTAGTCGGGGGTTAGGCCATTTACGCCGGCGGTTTAACATGAGAAGTGGTGGAGCCAATCGGGAGCTTCGGCGCTGGCGGAGCAGCGGGAAGAGGCGGCGGCCGCAGCGCAGTAGTAACGTAGCAGTAGAGCGATGGCGAGGCACGGCGGCGAGCAGCGGGACAGGGGCACTCGGCGCCCCCGAAAGAGGGCGCGGGGGAGCATCGGGACCGCGGCGAGTGCAGGAAGGTAGGGCGGAAAAGGGGATCATGGCGCGGGTGCGGGTAGGGTCGTGCGCGGAGCGGGGGCTAGTGCGGTGGTGGGCGTGCGCACGGCGAGGGGCACGGCGGGCGGCGCGGTGAACGCGGTGGAAAGAGGAGGGAAACGGGGGCGTCTCACAGCGTTGCCGAGAAGGGGCTCGGCCTGGCTTGAGGACGCGAGTAGGGGAGGGATACGAGGAGGCGACGCAAGGTTCGGCGACTGTGAGGTCTTCAGGCAGTGGTGGTGGCGCACGGTGATGGCACCGGTGAAGGGGGGCTTCGAGCTCATTGCTCGTTCACGATCCAGATCGGGTCGGGGAAGAGGAGCGAGAGGGGAGGCGAGCCGGAGACGGGCGGCGGGGAGGAGGCCTGGCGACGTCGGCAGGCAATCCGGCGACGGCAACGGGGTC